>NW_026606072.1:12510000-12737500 GCF_029834395.1 Sorex fumeus
CATCTCCCCATTTTCTGATGGGGTTGGATGTTTTCTTTTTGTGGAGTTCAAGAAGTACTTTGTATATCCTTGATATCAACCTCTTGTCAGATGTGTATTTGGCGAATATTCTTTCCCATTCTGTAGACTGTCCTTGTATTTTGGTCACTGTTTCTTTTGAGGTGCAGAAGCTTCTTAGTTTAAGATAGTCCCATTTATCTATCTCTGTTTTCACTTGCTTGGCCAGCAGTGTGACATCTTTGAAGACACCATTAGCTTCTATGGCATGGAGGGTTTTGCCAACTTTTTCCTCAATGTACCTTATGGATTCCGGTCTGATGTTGAGGTCTTTAATCCACTTTGATCTTACTTTTCTACATGGAGTTAGGCAGAGATCTGAGCCCACCTTTTTGCATGTAGCCATCCAGTTTTGCCAGCTCAATTTGTTAAAGAGGCTTTCCCTGCTCCACTTCACTTTTCTTGCCCCCTTATCGAAGATTAGATGCTCGTATGCTTGGGGGGAAATGTCAGTATACTCAACCCTGTTCCGTTGGTCTACAGCTCTGCCTTTGTTCCAGTACCATGCCGTTTTAATTATTACTGCTTTGTAGTAGAGTTTGAAGTTAAGGAGGTTGATTCCTCCCATTTTCTTTTTCCCAAGAATTGCTTTAGCTATTCGTGGGCGCTTATTGTTCCATATAAATTTCAGGAGTGTTTGTTCCATTTCTTTGAAGAATGTCATGGGTATCCTAATAGGGATTGCATTGAATTTATACAGTGCTTTGGGAAGTATTGCCATTTTGACAATGTTAATTCTCCCGATCCATGAACAGGGGATATTTTTCCATTTCCTCGTATCCTCTTTTATTTCCTGAAGTAGCGTTTTGTTGTTTTCTTTGTACAGGTCCTTTACTTCTTTAGTTAAGGTGATTCCTAGGTACTTGATTTTCTGGGGCACAATTGTAAATGGGATTGTTTTCTTCATGTCACTTTCTTCTCTTTCACTGACCCATATCCACAATAACAAAAGCAACTGGTGCTGGCGCGGATGTGGCGAGAAAGGGACACTCCTTCACTGTTGGTGGGAATGCCGACTGGTTCAGCCCTTTTGGAAAACAGTATGGACGATTCTCAAAAAATTAGAAATTGAGCTCCCATTTGATCCAGCAATACCACTCCTGGGAATATATCCCAGAGAGGCAAAAAAGTATAGTCGAAGTGACATCTGCAATTGTTTGTTCATTGCAGCACTCTTTACAATAGCCAGAATCTGGAAAAAAACTGAGTGCCCGAGAACAGATGACAGGTTAAAGAAACTTTGGTACATTTACACAATGGAGTACTATGTAGCTGTTAGAAAAGACGAAGTCATGAAATTTACATACAAGTGGTACTACATGGAAAGTATCATGTTAAGTGAAATGACTCAGAAAGAAAGGGATAGACATAGAAAGATTGCATTTATCTGGGGAACATAAAGTAACAAAATAGGAGACTAACACCCAAGAATGGCCGAGATTACTACCAGAAATTTTACTCCATGGCTTGGAGGCCAACCACACATGCTAGGGGAAAAGGGAGCTCAAATAGAGAAGGGAACACCAAATAAAGGTGTTGGGAGGATCCTCCCAGGATGAGAGAAGCATGCTGAAAGTAGACTATAGACCAAACATGATTGTCACCCATTGCCTCTTTTGCAAACCACAACACCCAATGAGAGAGAGAGAACAAAAGGGAATGCCCTGCCACAGAGGCAGGGTGGGATGGAGGGGATGGGGGGTGGGAGGGATATTGGGATCCGTGGTGGTGGGAAATGGGCACTGGTGGAGGGATGGGTATTTGATCATTGTATAATTGAAACCCAAGCACAAAAATTTGTAAGTCTACAACTGTACCTCATGATGTCTCACTAATAAAAAAAAAAAAAAGACCACGTGGCCGCCCACCTACCAGATGGTCAGACTTCTTTATCAAGATCTTGAACGATCCGTTTGAGGCTCTTCGTGTTCCTAGAATGAACAGACGCCATTGGGCTATATTAGCATGGGACAGGGACAAATGGAGACGTTACTGGCACCCTCTCTAGCAAATCGACGATTAACAGGAAGTCAAGTGATCAAGCAATTGAAAACATAAAATGGCACATCAGAAAATGAAAACCAGGAAGAATAAAGAGATGAATATTGTTCTCTCTATGAAAAGTTAAGACAGAAAAAATGTTTGAATAATTTATGAAAACCTAATTCACAGCTAAGTAAAAAAAAGAGGCAGAAAAGAATTTACCACACTGGGACCAGAGGCCAGATAATAGTACATTGTTTGCCTTGCATGAGCTGGCCCAAGTTTGATCCCTGGCATCCTGTATGGTCCCACATCACCACCAGGAGTAATTTCTGAGTGCAGAGCTAGGATTAACCTGGCAAAAAGCCAAAAAAAATTGTCACAATAATGAACAAATTCAAAATCTCTTATTATATCAAGAACTATAAGATCCAAACAAGGTAGCAATAAGTAAATGAACAGAGAACTAACTACAAAAGAGGAAACTTAAGAGTCTAAGATGAAATTAGCATTTAGCTTATGGAAATATATACAAACTAAATCTATAGTAAGTAACAAAGATTATTAAAAAGACAAAACTTTTTAAAAAGCATATTAAGAGAACATTCGATACTTCCTATCCTGGTCATGAGAGGCCCTATTTGAGTGTCTTGATGCAATATTTCTGGACATTAATTTGATTATACACTTATAGTCTTAAAAACATTGCTCTTCTACTTAAAAGCATATTAGTAGGTAGGGATAAAAGCAATTACAAAGCAGTTGTTAACAATATGATTCCTTTGTTAGAGGAAATGGAGAGAAGAAAAAAGAGAAAAGAGGAAAGAAGAAATGGAAAGAATTGTGTATGTGTGCACAGAAAAATAGAGGTAAAGAAAAAATGTTTTCTTGAATGTCAAGGTTTTTCTGTCTTTGTTTTTACAATAAACTGTTCTGTAACTAGAAAGGAAAATAAAATTATATTTAAAAGAGAGCAAGAAGCTTGTACAAAAATATTGCTCACAGCTTTTGGCTTCTAGCTCCCCATTTGAAAAATCACCAAAAGAAAAATACACCCAGAGTGAAAGCTGGGAAGATATTACAATCAATTCTGGAACTACATAGGCCCCCACCCAGGCCTGGTGGCTGTAGCCTTGGGAGCTCCCTGAGCACTGCTGGGGTGGTCCTGGTGATTCTTGGAACTTCAAGACGTGAGCAGGCCTGTAGCATCCTTAGGCACTTTCACTGAACTATCTGCTTTTCAGGAATGACCTCGAGGTCTCTTGAGTACCACTTGAGAGGCCCCACCAAAAAAAATTGCAGCAATATTTATATATAAATATGCGGTCAAAACGATGTGGTCAGAACATCAGGGGAGGATTTAAATAAATTCAGGAACATTCAAAAATATTTTTATGCACTTGTTCTAAATTATATCAGAACGATTTTCATTGAAATGGTAAAATGCTTTAGACAGATTTTAAGAAGCAAAATAAAACAGAATAGAATGCAAAAAATGGGGTAAGCAGAATGTTTCAAACCTCAGAAAGGTAAAAAAAGAAAAAAGCTAGTAAACTTTCTGAGTTGATTAATTCTGGAGGACTGTATTTGCCTTTTGTTATTAATTTTTATTGGCTACTAATGTTCAGAGGGGCTGAAAAACAGACCTAGTTATTTCAAGTCCCAATATTAAATTCTCTTCTCTATACCTGAGTAAAGCGGTTTGTTTGGTTGTTTGTTTTTATGAAAGAGCTTTCTGATCTGCCTCAGATCAGAAATGACAATGTGTCAGAAAGGGACCATAAAATCTGAATGCCACTGGGAAACTAAAATTTCTACCTATAAGCAGTAGGCATGAATGAGTGTACTCCACCTACTTACCCAATGACATGCTAGCTGGCTAATCTCTATCATTTAGAGTGACAAACTGTACTACTAAACCCAAGCAGACAATAATCCATACTCATGGGGACATCATTTCTAGAAACACAGTCTCCAGAAGGCCTGTTTTCCATAAATGATATGCTAACTTTCAGAAGCAAGGTGGGCATTGCCATGTGCAGTACCTTGGATGGCTGCATTGCTGGGTGTGTTGAGTAATCACTAGATAAACATCTGAGCACCAAATGCAGAAAGATTCTCCTGTGGGTAGTAAAAATGTTCTCTGTTTGCAAGTTGAGCCTTATCCCTGCGTTTTGGAGATACCTGAATTAGTTTGGCTCTTTTCCAATTACAATCTGTTCATAATCACCCAGGGTCTGTAACATCAAGCGGTGTTATGAGGGAATTAATTCTTTCTATGTGACAGTTGTTAGTGTAATTCATGTCCTTGTTTTTAATTGCTGGATCAAATTACTTTGTAGATTATTTCATATTTCATCCCAAGAGAAAGGAATAGAAAAAGTGCACAGTGCCTGTGGTGACTTATTTGTTTAGTCTATCCAGGAAAAAAATAAATAAAAGCAGAATTAAAAAGGTTGACTTTCTAAACAAAATGATTTTTCTCTATCCTTAGAGTATATTTTGGATGATTTTAGATGGAAAGTTAGCCCCAGTACATTCTTTCTGTTCAAACACTCTAGGAAGTAAGTTTATTTTGACAACACTTCTATCAAAATAATGACCATAAAGGTCACAAAGCAATATCTAGTAATAAACACCTTTAAAAGGTTGTTCAATTTAATAATCTTTCATAAAAATAAGCATCTTGAAGATAAGAAATTAATGAGATTTAGAATTATTTATTAAGGATACTAATAAAATGAGATTCAAATGTCAAGATACTCCTGCCCCCCCAAAAAAAAACCACACATATTCACAAAAGAAACTTAGAAATTGCAAATGAGAGTATACAGAATATTTGTAAATACTTATAAATATTTGTTTCATAACGTTGAATACTTATAAATATTTGTTTCATAGCACTAAAATTTAATTCTTATATTTAAATATATTCGATAGACATTTCATTAAATTCCTGAGTCACTTTACTAAATATTTTGTAGTCTATTGTTTGAATCTCAGAATCAATAATGATTTCTTAGGTGTCCTATAAGTTGAGAGTTTACTTATAGGCTGACAAAGATGTGAAAACCCAATTGAAACAAGCTACCATACCTGAAAAGCTGTAAAGAAAAATTTATCGTTTCATTCACTTTTACCTCGTGATAAGTTGAGGGCAAATGTGTTTACAACAATGGAGCACTTAAACTGTTGCTCTAAATGGTGAAGGCAAGCTAACATTTATATTTCCTCCAAATAGGGTTGGAATGATAGCACAGCGGTAGGGCATTCGCCTTACAAGCGGCCAACATGGCCGACCTGATTTCGATTCCTCCACACCTCTCGGAGAGCCCGGCAAGCTACTGAGAGTATTCGATATGCCAGACACAGTAACAACAGTCTCCAATGGAGACGTTACTGGGCCCGCTCGAGCAAATCGACGATCAACGGGAGGGCCTTTACCTTTACCTTAGTCATTTTATAATGTAGAGCTGAGTGATAAATTTAAAAGGAATTAGAGATCAGTGATCACTTAAAAGCAGGCAGCACAAAAAATTGATAAATACTGCCTGTCTTCCTGGCAAGTAAAAAATCTCAGTAATCACCAGAGACAGAGGTGGAACTTGCTGATTGCTAGGAAATTACAGCCATAGAGAGATGAACAGTCGTACTTACTTAGGACAAAGGTACCCTGTACTTCAGGTGACAAAATATTGTCAACACAAATAGTCTTTGATATCGGACCCGAACATGATACCCTGAAAACATATGACACATATACAGATGTAGTGTTGAAGAACTAGTAGTCTAGAATCAATTTTCTTAGCCAAAGTTTTGCCACTGTCATCGTTGAAAAGGGAAAATAGATATCCATACCTTTCGCTATTGTTTTCATGAAACATCTGAGATAACTTCTGTTGTTCATTATAAACCAGTTTATTGTAGATAACTAAGATGGTCATATTGATTTAAAATTCATTCTGTGGTTCTCAATTTAAAATCTGGAGCGATAGCACAGCGGGTAGAGCGTTCGCCTTACAAGCGGCCAACATGGCCGACCCGAGTTCGATTCCTCCGCCCCTCTCGGAGAGCCCGGCAAGCTACCGAGAGTATTCGATATGCCAAACACAGTAACAACAAAGTCTCCAATGGAGACGTTACTGGGCCCACTCGAGCAAATCGACGATCAACGGGAGGGCCTTTACCTTTACCTTTACCTATGTTTGCCTATGTATTGATTAAAACAGATAAGTTACAAGTACAGGTTAAGTTGATTAATGGCTATGGGTTTTCTTCCTCTCTCTTTCTCTCTCTCCATCTCTGTCCTCCCTCCCTCCCTCCCTCTCTCCCTTCCTTCCTTCCTTTTTGCCTTCCTTCATTCCTTCCATCTTTCTTATTTGGGGGACAAACCTGGAAGTGCTATGGATAACTCCTGGTTCTGTTCCCAGGTATCACTTCTAGTAATTCATAGGGAATGGTGCCAGGGATTGAACCGGAATTGATTGTATGCAAGGCAAACAACCTACCTGCTGTACTATCTCTATGGACCAGCTGTGAGTTATCTAGCTATGCTTGGTCCTTGGAAAAGCAACCCTTTGTTGTTGAGTTGTCTGGAATACATCTATATAAGCTTCTTCAATAAAACAAAAGGAAGATATGGAGTTACATGAATTGACTATGAGGTGCATATCGTATCACCTTTGTGCTTCATAACAATTTAGTTTTGATTAAAACAGAAAACTATTTGAAGATTTAAGTACTAAAGGTAAAGGTAAAGGTAAAGGTAAAGGCCCTCCCGTTGATCGTCGATTTGCTCGAGCGGGCCCAGTAACGTCTCCATTGGAGACTTTGTTGTTACTGTGTCTGGCATATCGAATACTCTCGGTAGCTTGCCGGGCCCTCCGAGAGGGGCGGAGGAATCGAACTCGGGTCGGCCATGTTGGCCGCTTGTAAGGCGAACGCCCTACCGCTGTGCTATCACTCCAGCCATTTGAAATAACTCACTTGTATGCATTGTATTAATATTTATTAGTTTTATTGACATAAAGTACATTTGTAAAGTATCACTTATCACTTAATCACTTAACTTCCCGTTAGTCGTCGATTTGCTCGAGCGGACGCCAGTAACATCTCCATTTGTCCCTTTCACGTACTAGTGTAGCCCAATGGCATCTGTTCGCTCCAGGAACATGAAGGGCCTCAAACCGATCGTTCATGATCTTGACGAAGAAGTCTGACCATCTGGTAGGTGGGCGGCCACGCGGTCTTTTGACGTCCCATGGAATCCAGTCGGTAACAGCTCTAGTCCAGCGGTCGTCTTTAAATCTCATTACGTGACCAGCCCATCTGATTTTCGACACCTTGGCAAATGAGACAGTGTCCCTGATTCTTGATCGTCGATGGATGTCAGAACTCCGGATTCTTTCTCTCATTTGAGTGAAACGTGATATTCCAAGCATAGCTCTTTCTATTCTTCTTTGGGAGACCTGAATAGCGTTCTCATCCTGTTTGCGTAGGGCCCAGGTCTCTGAGGCATATGTTAATGCAGGAAGAACAGTGGAATCAAAGAGATGTGCCCGGAGCCAGAGGTTCTTCGTCCTCTTAGCTATTTCTTCGACGTTCTTGAAGGCGTTCCAAGCCGCTCTCTTCTTCCTGCACAGCTCGGGTGCCAGGTCATTTGTCATGTCGACCTCTCGACCTAGGTACACATAGCTGTTGCATTCGGAGATGGTCGTTCCGTTGAGAGCGAATGGGGCATCAGGAAAGAGGCTGTTTCTCATAAACATTGTCTTCATAAGATTCAGCTGTAGTCCTACCTTTCCACACTCACGGTCAAAGTCGGCCAGCATTTGTGTGGCTTGGCTGATGTTTGGTGTTATTAAAACAATGTCATCAGCAAAGCGGAGGTGGTGTAGTTGCCGACCATCTATCTTCAGTTCCATTCCTTCCCATTCCAGTTGTCGCATGATGTTCTCGAGGGTGGCACTGAAGAGTTTCGGTGAAATGGTATCACCCTGCTGCACCCCTCTCTTGACATCAACGATCACTTCTTTGTAGAATGGTGAGATCTTGGTAGTGAATCCGCAATAGAGCTCACGGAGGATCCTGATGTATTGGGCTTGAATGCCCTGATTGGCTAGGGCTTCAATGACCGCTTCCGTCTCAACAGAATCAAAGGCCTTCTTTAAATCAATGAACGTTAAACAGAGCGGCATCTTGAACTCCCGAGAAACCTCGATGAGCTTGTTTATCGTGTGGATATGGTCGATGGTGCTGAATCCTTTGCGGAACCCTGCTTGCTCGCATGGTTGTCCTTCATCTAGTGTTCTGCCAATCCTATTTAGGATGACTCGAGTGAACAACTTGAGTTGTTCACAAGTTGTTCACTTGTAAAGTATATTTAAAATATTTTTATTGAGTCACTGGGGGGCTGGAGCGATAGCACAGCAGTAGGGCCCTTGCCTTGCAGCCAACATGGCCGACCCGAGTTCGATTCCTCCGCCCCTCTTGGAGATCCCAGCAAGCTACCGAGAATATCTTACCCACCCGGCAAAGCCTGGCAAGCTACCCGTGACGTATTTGATATGCCAAACACAATAATAAGAAGTCTCAAAATGGAGGCATTACTGGGCCCGCTTGAGCAAATCGATGAACAATGGGAGGACCGTGACTGTGACCGTGAATCACTGGGAAACACACAGTTACAAAGTTGTTCATGATTGGGTTTCAGGCATGAATTGTTCCAATACCCATCCCTTCACCAGTGTACATTTTCCATCAACAATGTTCCTAGTTTCCCTCCCTTCCCCAGCCACCTTCTTCTTCTTCTTCTTCTTCTTCTTCTTCTTCTTCTTCTTCTTCTTCTTCTTCTTCTTCTTCTTCTTCTTCTTCTTCTTCTTCTTCTCCTCCTCCTCCTCCTCCTCCTCCTCCTCCTCCTTCTCCTCCTCCTCCTCCTCCTCCTCCTCCTCCTCCTCCTCCTTCCCCTTCTCCTCCTTCTCCTTCTTCTCTTTCTCCTTCTTCTCTCACTCTCATTCTCTCTTTATTTTAGGGGATTATGATTCACAATATAGATACTGAAAGGTTATCACATTGCCTCCCTTAAGATATCATTTCTTGTGATCAGTCCTCTTGGCCCTTAGTTCTACTGTCCTTGGAGACTGATCTCATACTGTGATTTTTTAAATATACCATAAATGAATGTAATCATCTGATGTCTGTTCCTCTCTCTCTGACTCATTTCATTCAGCATGATACTCTCCATGTCTATCCATGTATAAGCAAATTTCATGACTTTATTTTCTGATGACTGTGTAGTATTCCACTGTGTAGATGTACCATAGTTTCTTTATCCACTCAGCTCTTCTCAGACACTTTGATATTTCTAGATTCTGACAATTGTGAGTTGTGCTGGAATGAATACAGGAGTGAAGATGGCTTTTCTGCAGTGTTTTTGGGCCACTACGGCATATTCCCAGAAGTGGTATTGCTGAATCATATGGAAGCTCAATTTCTAGTTTTTTGTAGAATGCCCATATTGTTTTCCAGAAAGGTTGGACCAATTGACATTCCCACCAATGAGAGAGAGTCCCTTTCTCCCTACATCCACGCCAGCTCTGGTTGTTCTTGTTCTTTTGGATGTGTGCTGGTTTTTGTGGTGTGATATATCTCACTGTTGTTTTAATTTGCATTTTCCTGATGATTAGTAATGTATAATATTTTTTCATGTATCTTTTGGCCATTTGTATCTTTTCTTTGAGGGAATTTCTGTTCATTTCTTCTCCCCATTTTTTGATGAGGTTGGATTTTTTTTCTTGTAAATTTCTACCAGTGCCTCTTATATCTTTTATATTAACGCCTTATTAGATGGGTGTTGGGTAAGTAAGTTTTCCCATTCCACGGACTGTCTTTTTATGAAAGGAGATTGAAAATCAGAGAGAGTACTTATGCATGGTACCAGTTCTTATGGCTCAATTCTACCTGTAACCAGTATAGATTTTAGATACTATGATTTACCATAATTTACATGATAGCAGAGTGGATAGGGTGTTTGCCTTGCACACAGTCAATTCCTGGTTTCGATTCCTCCATCCCTCTCAGAGAGCTCGGTAAGCTACTGAGAGTATCCTGCCCACACGGCAGAGCCTGGCAAACTCCCTGTGATGTATTCGATATGCCAAAAAACAGTAACAACAAGTCTCACAATGGAGATGTTACTGGTGCCCGCTCAAGCAAATGGATGAGCAATGGGATGACAGTGACACAGTGCTACCATAATTTGCCACTAGAAAACAGCAGAAGGTGAAGGCTCCAATACTGCAGCATTAGGAAAGACGAGTAAAGAGAGGCTGCTAAAATCTCAGGGCTGTGACAAATGGAAATGTTACTGGTGCCCACTCAAAGTAAATTTATGAACAATGGGATGACAGTGATACAGTGATAATTTTCCATACCCTTCATCTATGTTTTCAACGGTAGCTAAAATGTAGTTTCATCTCTATTTTGTTCAAATAATGATATGCATATGAAAGCAAATAACAGGTATTTTCCTTTTAAGATTGTCTTTATCACAGACATTGATGGGGCTCAAGTAAAAATTAATAAGGGACCATCTGCTTGCTTCTCATCACCCAGTTGGGGCTTCCCTCTGACATCACCAGGCCTATCCTAGAATGGAGATGCTGATGCGCAGAGAAGACAGAGAGAGACCTATGCCTCATTCCTTTGCATCTTACAGTTGGTCTAACTACAAAGATTCACACCAAGCATAGCAAGAACACTAGAAAACCAATGGGGGAAATATGGAAAAGCCCAACAAGTTCAGTGAGAAAAAAGAATATCACTACAGATACAAAGAACACCAACTAACTCAGTAAAATCCTCAGACAATGTCTTTATTGACACCATAATGAGGATTTTCATGAAAATCTAACAATGACACAGATAAGTCAGCAAGCACGGAAGTCAAAATGAAAAAACTGCTTCAGTCAGATAGCACAGCGGGTAGGGCGTTTGCCTTGCATGGGGCCGACCCGGGTCCAATTCCTTCACCCCTCTCGGAGATCCCAGAAAGCTACAGAGAGTATCTCACTCACATGGCAGAGCCTGGAAAGCTCCTTGTGGCGTATTCAATATGCCAAAACATTAACAACAAGTCTCACAATGGAGACGTTACTGGTGCCTGCTCGAGCAAAATCAATGAAAAATTGGAGGACAGTACTACAGTGCTACTTCAGTCAGAATGACTTAAGAACTTGGTAAGTGATGTAAAAAAAGTCAGTAGAAGCTCTGAATAACAGAATAATAACAGCTGATCAGAGAGCTGTTGATGAGAAGGAGAAATCAGCAGAAGGTGGAAAACAGTCTGAATAGAAATGAACAGCATACCAGAGATCTATAAGATG
Source organism: Sorex fumeus (assembly GCF_029834395.1). Taxonomy (NCBI): domain Eukaryota; kingdom Metazoa; phylum Chordata; class Mammalia; order Eulipotyphla; family Soricidae; genus Sorex; species Sorex fumeus. Next base: position 12,521,424 of record NW_026606072.1, read on the forward strand.
AGTTCAATAGGATTACGATTCTTTTCTGAGTCCCTGAAGGATCATCAGAGTCCCTAAAGAACAGAAAGGTAAATATGATGAAGAAACAAGTTAAAGAAATAAACAATAAGAATTTTCCCACAGTTGAGGAATACGGGCACCATGAGCCAAGAGGCGTGAAGGATCCCAGTGAAAACAGACACAGCTAGGAAAACTCTAAGACACGTTGTGCTCAAAATGTAAAAAGCCAAAGATAGAATTTTAAAATCAGTAAGATAAAAAAGAACTTACTAAGGAAAGTGCATAAGATTTACTATGGATCTACCAAACGAGACTCTATGAGTGAGAAGAGTATGGAAGCATGATTCAAAACCTCAACAAAACAAACACCTCATGAAGAATACTCTGTTGAAGTATATTGTCATTTGGATTTGAAGGAATACAGCTTCATAGGCAGGCAACAATTTAGGGGATTCCACTGCATTGAAACCAAAATACTAACACTTTTCAAGAAGTGTTTAAAAAAAACTCTTTTAAATGACAGGTGAAAGTTGGCATTATGTGACATTGAGTATTGGTATTTTATCATTGAAGATACCTATAGATTTGATGTCATGAAATGCTCTGCCTATATTTTTTCAATATACTTTATGGATTCAGGTCTGATATTGAGATCTTTAATCCATTGTGAATGAACTTTTATGCTTGGTGTGAGAAAAGGTTCCGAGTTCTTTTTTTTTATTTAACGTGTGGTTGATCAGTTTGCCAATACCATCTGCTGAAAAGGATTTTCTTGCTCTGCTTTATACTCCTAACTCGTTTGCCAACCACAGTTAGATTCCTGGCACTGCTCGGTTCCCTAAGGACCAAGGAGCAGCACCCAAGCACAGAGCCAGGAGTATCCTTCCACACTACCAAATATGACCCAAAAGCCAAAAAAAAAAATTGTGTACATTTGCTTTCGCTTTAGGCAGAAAAAGGGATGGTTTCCAATTGTTATCTTGAGACAAAGGAAGTTTCTCCCAAAGATAAATTGACGTCTTTACTGGTAGAGATAGAAAATTACTAACAACTTTAAAAAATATGTCACTACTTTTAAAATAAATGTCTGTCCAACTGGATATTTTGCTACCTTTGAGACTACATTGGTGCCTTGAGGAAGGAATCATATTGGAGATATATTTAGTGGTTATAGTATGAGGGATTTTATGGTTTAAAACAGTTGTTTATGGTTTTGGTTTTAAACTGGAAAAGGAAGAAAATATTCAGTCATGTAACATAAAAGTTTAGAGCAGTGGTTTTCAGCTGCTAGTCCATGTGCCAGCATGGATCACAGAAATTTCCTTCTGATGTACAAAAAGAGTTATTTCCACCTAAACCCATGGTACACCAGAGTCATGTATGGTATCACTGTATCACTGTCATTCCGTTTTTCATCAATTTCCTCGAGCAGACGCCAGTAACGTCTCCTTTGTCCTAGCCCTGAGATTTTAGAAAGTGCCATATTTGAGGCTCCTTCAGGGTCAGGGGAATGAGACCTATCATTGGTACTGGGTTTTGGCATATCGAATACACCATGGGGAGTTTGCCAGGATCTGCTGTGTGGGCAGGATACTCTCGGTAGCCTACCGGGTTCTCCAAGAATAAGAACTAGATAATACTGGCAGCTGAAGACCTCTGGAACCAGCCACAGTCACTTAAGACCACTCTCCACATGTTTGGACAAGCCTCACGCATGAAGGAACCAGCAGAGGAACCCAGGCATGTGGGACTTGGGGCTGAGATCTCCAAGACTGCTTGGATTGGGACTGGGCCTCCTCCACCCAGTTCTCCCATCTTCCAGTAGGCAGGCATTACACCCACCAACTGCCCCTGGCACTGTGTTATCCCGTCAATGGCCAAGACCCAGAGACTATAAAACCCAGCTCCAAAAGAGAACAGAACATGTATGGTATTATCATAAATATTAGCATAAATTTTGTAATACATATTTTCATTATAACTTATGCTTTTAAATTCAGCCTCAGTGTTCATTAAATATTTCTTCTATTTTCACTGGTTTGGAGATATGAAAAAGTAGAAATTCACTGGTATGAAGTATGTGTGTCATGACTATATGGAATTCAGAGGTTGGGAACAATCAACCTAGGGGTCACATAAGGCTCGGCTTATGAAATCATGTGTCTGTTCCGGTACATGACAGGACAGACATGTATGTTTCTCTTTGGCTGCACACAACCCATCTTCTTGGATTTAGTGGCCATAAATAACGTGAGAGATATCTAAAATGCCCCCGCAGAAAGAGACTCCTGACCCCTATGATGTAACTGTATATGTGGGTTGTTTTTAAAGAAATTTATTTATGATTTATTATCAGTAGATGTTTGGTTTATATACCTATTTTATGTACCAATATATCTGTGGTTGTGTTAAGAGTTCTTGGACAAAAAGCGAATGTAAAAATTTTCACTAGGAACATTATAAGCCAATTAAAAATGTAATGTTAGTCACACAAATAACCAAAATTTTTCTAATAGCCACATTATTTTTTTCTAATAGCCATAGTAATTTCAAAAAGTAGGCAAAATTAATGTAATCCTCTAATTAACCTGATCTATTTAAATATGTTTAGTGTATTTATATTCTATGTAAATATAAACTAGAATATTTAAACTGTTCAAAAGTCACGTGGGGCTACCAGGTTGGAGTGAGTCAGTCTAGAGACCTAGCTGGATACAGATTCTAATGAGGCATTAGGACCCACTGTTTTACCTTGGTTGCTCTAGTTTACTTTTCCTCTCTTGGTTCCATTTTCAAAAATGCTCCATCTCCTTATAATAGTTTATGGCTATAGAAGCTCCAAGTTACATGCTTTGAAAATACCTTTCAAGTCTTTCTATAAAATAAAGTTTTTTCCTATTCAAGGACTGGAAGAAAAATCCTGGGCCAATTGACCCTGTATCCATTCCTGAAGCAATTCCTAGGCCCAAGTCACACGTCTCAAGAATAGGGAAAGGTCCTCAGAAAAAAAGATTATGCTTTTTACCAAATATTAGAAGAGAAACGATGGAAACAATAAAAAATATTGAAACAAACAAAATTTAGAGGTCTTCCATAGGAATCAGGTCTGATAGTGCTAAAGCTCAGATGTTGAAAAAGTCTTGGAGAGACGTGGTGGGAGGGTGAGAAAGAAGAACCTTGAAGGATTCCCATGTCCCAACTTTGAGTCTGAAAAGGACAGACGAAGAGCTATGATACTGAGGAGGGGAGACTGGTCACCAGTCTCCCTGTGTTTCTCTTTTTAGCTTTTTCTGTTCCTATCAGCTGCAGCATAATTCTGGGCAACACTGCAAAGCCGGAGGAACAGTTCCCCGTGTGTTGCCATCTTGTGCAGATTGCCTCTTCCAAAATGCCACTGTCTGTGAATGCTTCTTTCTGTAAGACAAACTATGGTTGCAGGAAAAGGGATTAATGGAAAACTTCATCTTTATCTTCTAAATTTCTCAAAAGTTCCCTTCTTTGTGGTTCTTCCTGTAATCTTGTCTATAATGTCACTCCTGAGTCCTTCCACCGTCACTCAGCTGCTAAAGCTGAGTAATGTCTGGTTGGTACCAGTGCTAACTCATTAATACCATCTGTCTGTCAAGACATGGGTTGTCTGCGGCACAGAGGTGGTGTGGTGGCTCATGGAAGATTCTAACTTTCCATTTTGTGTAATGTCTTTATGTTCTCCTTTCCATAAAATCTGTTTTTAAATTTAAACAACAGGAATAAAACCCTATATGTTTGTATATTCTCTCACTTGGGGGAAAGCTAAGTATGAATTTTTTAAAAATTCTTTCCTGCCTCTTCTCCCTTCTCCCACAACCCCCAGATGCTGAAGCACCATGAGCAGTAAAATGTTCTTCCTGATTTTTTAGCAAGTTTCACCATTCAAATGATTCTTGAGTGACTTGGAATTTTTTGTTTGTTTTTCAAATGTAGGAGTACTGCTATTTATTCAGCCACTGAGTAAGCTGACTGTAGTGGGCATGAACTCCACAGTACTTTTTTTGTTTGTTTGTTTAAATTTTTTATTGAATATCTGTGAGATAGACCATTACAAAGCTGTTCATGATTGGATTTCAGTCATACAAAGATGGAGTGACTTGTTTGGTAGCTGTGGGTGAGAATATAAAATTTGAATGAAAGTGAGTTCTAAGTGGGAGTTTCTTTATATCCTGGGAACCAGGAAGATATGGAAAGATTCCTTGTCACTGATTAAGATAGTCACAAACACATAGCACAAAATCTGGAACATAGCAGTGGCACAATAAACATTTATTGAAGAGCCTAATGTACCAGTTGGCCTGCTCAAGTTAGAGCCAATTCCTCTGTTTTCTGTCCTTGTCAACAAACCCTCCCGGCCATGGAGGTAGACCATAGCAGACTGATGGATTTCACCCAAAGCTGTTAATCCGTTAACAATTGGCAGTATAAGTATGTGTATGGAAATAAATGGGGAGGCTAAAAAAACAGATTTTCAGTTGCAGAGTAGAGACATAACTGCCATGCATTAGCAGAAAGAAGGGCCCCATTTAGACTGCAAATGTTATTTTAACATAAAAGGAAATTTCGTTGACTTTATTTTGCATTGATGATCAGCAAAATGGAATTTTGAACTTAGAAGTCCTCACTTGATTTTTGTTGTTACTGTTTATATTAATTTTTACAATTAATTATTTGAATAAAAAGTGGACACTGAAAAATTGATCATGCAGTTTTTTCATTAGACCAGGTAAATCAATTCCCAGTTAGGCCAAACTGGATATGTGATCTAGTCCATACTTAAATCTCAGAGTTCTGATTTCTTCACTTGTAAGATGCGTAGAAGAATCTATATTTGTTTAATGGCTAGGTCAGTTGATGTGTGTAAAACATTTAGCAAAGTGTTCAGAATATTGAACAGGAACTTAAACTTTTTTTATTGACTCACTGTGAGATACACTGAATAGGAACTTTAAATAAAAGTAGAATTTGAAGGCATCTTAAGATGTTCGAAGGACTTAAGCATCTTCTGTTAGATTTTTTTAAGAGGAACAAAACCCAATCAAGTATGTGTTTTATGTATGTATATATGAATATGTTTTATGTATGTATATATGAATATATATCACAACTACAATATTATATGTTGCATATGGAAAGAAGTAGAAAGAGATTTATTTTAAGGAATTGACTTGAACAATTATGGAGGTATTCAAGTCCAAACTCCATAGGGTGAATTGGCAGGCTGGAGACCCAGGAGAGAGAACGAATGTTGCAGTTCAAGTCCAAAGGCCATCTGCCGTGGAATGCATTCTTGCTTGGGAAAGTCAGTCTTTTTATTCCAGTCAAGTCTTGAGCTGATTCAGTGATGCCCACTCACATTATGAAGAGCAATCTGATTTACTTATTACCTAGATGGTCTCAATCCTCACATAAACAACCGGGATAGTTTTTATGTGCATATTTAGACATAGTGACCCAGCCAACTTGACAGAGTCTTGACTACCTAACTCTCCTGTCTTTATTGCGCTACTTCATATCAGATGACAATGACCTCTTTTTTGGCAATGTAAGTGAGCGATAGCACAGCGGGTAGGGCGTCTGCCTTGCACGCAGCCAACATGGCCGACCCGAGTTCGATTCCTCCACCCCTCTCAGAGAGCCCGGCAAGCTACCTAGAGTATTCCATATGCCAGACACAGTAACAACAAAGTCTCCGATGGAGACGTTACTGGGCCCGCTCGAGCAAATCGATGATCAACGGGAGGGCCTTTACTTTACTTTACTTAAGTACAGTTTGGATCCATACTAGTGATATTCAGGGCTTACTCCTAGCTCTGCACTCAGGGATCACTTCTGGTGGTGTCCAGGGGACTATATGGAGGCCAGGTATTGGATTAGGAATTAGGATTGGTGCAAGATAAGAACTGTACTCTCTCTCCTGCTTAACAACAACCTCATGTCTTTCTGCTTCTGCTCTCATTTTCTTCTAGGGTATTTATAGACAATAGCAAGAATTCAAAATTTGATTGTTTTTTTCGTGCTCAGATACAATAATCTCCATTTCACTTAGGACAAAATACAGTTTCTTATTAGTGCTTGTAAGCCACTGTATGACCTGGCCTACTCTGACCTTACTTTACTAGAACATCTGCCACTCCTGTCACCCGTTGTCAGTTATTTAATGCCAGCTGCTGTAAAAGATAAAATCTGAAATCTCAGTAACTTAACACAGGAGAGGTTTCCACCTTATTGTAGTAAGCAGCTTCTGACCTGGCTCCCAAAACTCTCTGCCTCCTGGTTTGTGTGCGCTAGTACAATTCCTAGAGACTTGCTTCTAACAAGTACAGTATGGTAAATGTGATAGATGTCACTTCTAGGTTTAAGTTGTAAAAAATAGTACACTCTGTCTTGCTAACTCTCTGCCATCTTTCCTACCTCTCTCTCTCTCACTCTCTCTTCCCCAACCTCCCTCCTCTCTCCCTCTCTCTCTCTCTCTCTCTCTGGTTCTTTGTGTGCTCCTGCTCTAATATATATATATATATATATATATATATATACATAAGAAGGATCCACATGACAAAGTACTGAGGAAGTCACTTGACTAACCACTAGTAAGAAAATAAAGTCTAAAGTCCAAAGTCCAAAAGTTGTGCAGAAACTGAATTCTGTTAACAACATTGGAAGTGAATCTGTAGGCAATTCTCCCCCAGTGGAGACTGCATGAAACCATGGCCTCGGTTTAATCCTTGATTAAAGTCATGGTAAGACATTCTAAGACAGAGACTTAAGAGAACAATATGGACATTTCTCAAAAAGTTAGAAATTGAGTTTCCATTTGATCCAGCAATATCACTTCTGGGAATATACCCCGAAGGTCCAAAAACACACAGCTGAAACACCATCTGTACTCCTATGTTCGTTGCAGCACTATTCACTGTAGCCAGAATCTGGAAACAATCTGAGTGCCCAAGAACAGATGAATGAACAAAGAAACAATGGCACATTTGCACAATGGAATACTATGCAGCTGTCAGGAAAAATAAAGTCACGAAATTTGCCTATAAATGGATGAACATGGAAAGTATAATGCTTAGTGAAATGAGTCAAAAGGAGAGGGACAGATAGAGAATGACTGCATTCATTTGTGATATATATATATATATACATATATATATATATGAAGACTAATATCCATGGCCAGGGAAAACAGGGGCTAGGAGGACTGGTTAATGGTTGGAACACAAGTGTGTGTGGGGCTGTGGGTAGGTATGATAGAGAACAGACCAGTATGCCAATCATAGCTGGGAATGATCACACTGGATGAGATCTGAGAGTTAAAAGTAGGTAAAGGGATATTCTTGATAACCTTTCACTATCAATATTGCAAACCAAAAAGCCCAAAATCTGGGAGAGAGAAACAGAGACAGAAAGAAAAGAAAAGTGCCTGCCATAGAGGCAAACAGGGGGTGGAGGTGGGGGAGTGATGGGAGGGAACCTGGGGACACTGGTGCTGGGAAATGTACACTGGTGGAGAAATGGGTGTTGGAATACTGTGTGACCGAAAACCAATCATGAACAGCTTTGTAATGTTGTATCTCACAGTGGTTCAATTAAAAAGTATAAAAAATAAACAAAAAGAACTAGCTTAAGTCTGCCCCCCCCCAAAAAAAATTTGTCATGCCCAGGTTATAGTTCTCAAAATCTGAGATAATATATGTGTGCTGTTTTAGCTACTGTTTAAGGATAGTTTCTCACACATCAATAGGTGAAAACCCTCATACAATATATTCAGTTGTCATCTGTGTTCCTTGTGTCATTTAGGAACTTGATTAAGGGAAGTGCTATTGTCGTCAATAGAGAGCTTGAAGGTGCTGTTGGGTATTGACATGATCCAACAGACAGAGAATAAGTAGGAACTCTAGACCCTAAAGATAAGGTTGAATCTTACCTAACTCAAACTTTGTTCACAGTGCGGTCACCTTGTCTTTTCTGGCCAAGTAGTCATTTCTTAGCCACAGAGATAGTGAGTAACAGCCATATCCCCAAACCTGCTTTTTCACAGATATATGAATATGAAAATGTGTCTTCTCCCTCAGGATCTCTGCTCTTTTTATCACATGAAATGTTTTCCCTATTTGTTTAGCTCATCTTATAAATCTTGGTTTAAATGACACTTTTTTCTTTTGGGCAAGACTACCTGACTATCCTATACAGTGCATGCAGGCTTCCCTCTCTAGTGGTTTCTTAGGCCCTTATTTGCATTTTTGTAGTAAGTCAGCTCCCTTATATCATTTTGTAGCTGCTGCCTGACTTTAAGTTCCATGAAGGCAAGGACTGTATTTGTCTTGGTGACCACCATATTCTTCAGCTTAAAATAGTACCTGGCAGTGTTGCTGAGTAAATGGATTAACAGCTGTAACCATGCTTTTAAAAGAATTAGGTAAGGTGCCACCATTCTCTTTTTAAAAAATTTTATTAGTGAAACATCATAGGTACAGTTGTAGACTTGGGTTTCAATTATACAATGATCAAATACCCATCCCTCCACCATTTTTCACCACCATGGATCCTAGTATCCCTCCCACCCCCATCCCCCCATACCACCCTTCCTCTGTGGCAGGGCAATTCCCTTTTGTTCTCTCTCTCCTTTTGGGTGTTGCGATCTGCAAAAGAGGCATTGAGTGAGTGCCGCCACCATTCTTGAGTATTACTAATGTAGCGAGGTATAAAAGTTTTCTCTTTCCTTTTTTGGATAACACCTTGAATCCTCGCTGGGGCCCCTTGGAGGGTAGCGGGTTGAGTTTCTCTCCCTGCCCCAACCAGGGCTCCAGCAGCCAAAGACCTCCAGAACCAGCCACCACCATGCTGAGACCACTCTCCGCACACATGAAGGTACTGGCAGAGGAACAAAGGCATGCAGGTCCCAGGACTGAGATCTCCAAGCCTGCTCAGATCGGGGCTGAGCATCCTCCACCCAGATCCTCCAAATTCCAGTAGGCGGGGGTCACATCCACCAACTGGCCCCCTGGTGCCGTGTAATCCCATCAACGGCCAAGACTCAGAGACTATAAAACCCAGCTCCCAGAAGAGAACAGTGCAGAGTCTCCTGCCCCCGCACCTGGCAGTCCTCGCTGGGGCCCCTTGGAGGGGAGCGGGTTGAGTTTCCCTCCCCGCCCTGCCCAGGGCTCCGGCAGCTGAAGACCTCCAGAACCAGCCACCACCATGCTGAGATCACTGTCCGCATACATGAAGGTACTGGCAGAGGAACAGAGGCATGCAGGTCCCGGGACTGAGATCTCCAAGCCTACTCAGATCGGGGCTGAGCATCCTCCACCCAGATCCTCCAAATTCCAGTAGGTGGGGGTCACACCCACCAACTGGCCCCCTGGCGCCATGTAATCCCATCAACGGCCAAGACATCTTATTATCTCATTCCTACTTTGGACAAAGTGGCAGGCTACCGAATGTAACCTGCCCACACGGCAGAGTCTGGCAAACTCCCCGTGGTATACCCAATATGCCAAATACCAGTAACAATGATGGGTCTCATTCTCCTAACTCTGAAAGAGACTTGAATGTGGCACTTTTTTAAAAATCTCAGGGCTAGGACGAAGGAGACGTTACTGGGGCCTGCTCGAGAAAATTGACCTTGAATCACTGATTGGGATTGAAGATAGAAACTAAAGCCCAAAAAACCATTGTTATATGTGTGAAATAAATACTGGAATCTGGGATTCTACTACTATGATGGAGTAGAAGTGGATTAAAGCACATAAGGAGAGAGAAGAGGTGAGTAATCCAGTGAGGTATGAAGAAGTTGGTTGTTTCTTAAGAATACATAGAAACTTTCTCAAAGAAGAAATCCGAATGGCTAAATGCTCTACATCACTAATCATCAGGGAGATGCAGATCAAAACAACAATGAGATATCACCTCACACCACAGAGACTGGCCCACATCTAAAAGATTAGGGGCAACCAGTGTTGGCGCAGATGTGGCGAGAAAGGGACTCTCCTTCACTGCTGGCGGGAGTGCCGACTGGTCCAGCCCTTTTGGAAAACAGTATGGACGATTCTCAAAAAAATTAGAAATTGAGCTCCCCTTTGATTCAGCAATACCACTCCTGGGAATATATCCTGGAGAGGGAAAAAAGTATAGCTGAAGTGACATCTGCACCTCTATGTTCATTGCTGCACTGTTCACAATAGCCAAAATTTGGAAAAAAGCTGAGTGCCTGAGAACAGATACTGGTTAAAGAAACTCTGGTACATCTATACAATGGAGTACTATGCAGCTGTTAGAAAAGATGAAGTTATGAAATTTACACACAAATGGTACTACATGGAAAGTATCATGCTAGGCGAAATGAGATAGAAAGAGAGGGACAGACATAGAAATATTGCATTCATCTGAGAAATATAAAATAACAAAATAGGAGATCAACATCCTAGAATGGTCAAGATAAGTTACAGGAGGTTTACTCTATGGCTTGAAGGCCAGACACACATGCTATGGGAAAAGGCAGCTCAAACAGAGAAGGGAACATCTAGCAAAGGGTGTCAGGAGGATTCTCCCAGGATGGGAGATGCATGCTAAAAGTAGACTATAGACCAAACATGTTTGTCACTCAATGCCTCTCTTGCAAACCTTAGCAACCAAAAGGAGAGAAAGAACAAAAGGGAATGCCCTGCCACAGAGGCTGGATGGGATGGGGGTATGGGAGGGGTGGAAGGGTTACTGGGACCGTTGGTGGTGAAGAATGGGCACTAGTGGAGGGATGGGTACTCGATCATTGTATGACCAAAACCCAAATACCAAAAACTTGTAAGGTCAACAACTGTACCACATGGTGTTTCACTAATAAAAAAATTTAAAAAAAAAAGAACACATAGAACTTGAGAAAATCCTAAGTGGCAGGGATCATACAGATGAAAAGTTCTTTATATATGAATTGTGATGTGATCCGTAAATTCCCATGGCCAAAAACAGCTTAGAAGGATCTGACTTTTTCACATGTACCTTGTATATTTGTATTATATGTGCATTCACTTGTGTGTATATGTTTATACTTGATCATTTAAAATAAAACATTGCCTTTGCATTTGCACTGAACTGCTGCAGAATGGGAAGAACAGGAGCAGAAGTGGGAAACCAAAGGAGCAAGTCATCTTCAGAATTTAAATTGATAAGAATTACCCAAGATCTTTGTACGAGTTTCTAATTTTCCATGGTGTGTGGAGCAGTTTGCCTTTTTTTCACACTGAAGTTGGGATGCTAGATGATACACATCTCAGCAAATTCTGATTTTCTATTCTTATAGAAATAGCATGCTGAAACTCAACGTGGGTGGACATTTTTCATCCCTTCTTGAGTATAGATTAGAACATGTAACTAGTTCTAGCTAGTGTAACACACACGAAAGTCATATATTTTACTCAGGATGATCTGGAATCATCCCTTCAGACTTCCACAGTTCTCTTCTTTACTTACCAAGGAGGTATTAATGCTCTGGATCAATTTAAAAGTCCTATGTGGATTCTGTTAGAGTTTCTGAGCTCAAGTTCCTAGAGGTCTAGTGTATACATTATAACTTCAATATAAAGGCGATAGTCTCTCCTATGAAGAATCAGAGAAGAAAATACCCAATTCAAAGGTGTGCCTTGGTGTCAAGTGCCAGTCATGCAGGCAACGAGTTGGATCCTGGCACTACCACATTTTCTGGATGTGATCTTGAAAGCGCTGCTATTGTGATTCTTGGTGCCACAACAATTGTGTATCTCCTATGTACTGTAGTCAAATGTGTGTGAGCACAGAAACCAAGGTATGACCCCTGAAAAGCACAAGAGTACAAAATCAATGAAGGAAAGGGAAGGCGGGGTGACAAATGATAAATTATAGCCGTGATTCTTGTTCATAAGTGCCTATGTACCTGCAGTTGGTTGACAAAGAAACAACACAGAGGCAAGTCAAGCTCATGGCAGATGATGCCTAAGGCCTTTTGAGACTGTTGGGGCTCACTTATTTACTGTTTTATCCCCAAATGGACCAGCTCATTGAAAGCAAACCATTTCCAATGGTCTGTTAAGATCCACTCAGTAGGGGGGCAATACCTCTCTATAGGAGTACAGATGTTTGAATCTCCCCAGAACCCTTTACTGAGAGGACTGAGCTAAGGAAATGAAATGGTTCTCTCTATGTGCCACCAGAGTAAACTTCTTGTTTAACTCCAGAGTAGAGGGAGCAGAGAAGCAGTCATTAGCTACTTTCTTTTTCCCTTATGCAGAGATGTTGGGAGTCTTTGTAGAGATAACTAAAGTCAGCAAGATTTGTTCAGTCCCAAAACACCTTGAGCAGGGACAGAGAAATACCAGGGACATGGCTGCCCCTTCAGCATGATGCAGTGATTTTCAGGGAGTCAGTGTAACCCTACAGAACACAAGGTTAAAAGACACAGAGTGACTTCCAAAGCGTGTAGGGATCCAAGAGATTATCTTTTCCTTATAAAATCTTTCTCCCCCTGAAGAAAGGAGCCTATTTCTCTTTTTTCTTCTAAAAACATATACTTTGTAGAGGAATCTATCCCTACCACATCCTCTTCGAGTTAAATAAAACACCTTGCAAGGAAGCTTGGCAGGATCCTGGATTGAGAACATCTTTTTGAAAGCCGGAACTGTGATTTAAAGTGAAAAGAAAGAAACAGTGCTTCTCCAGCTTCATTTCCAGGAAAGCATTTGTCTTCATCACCCTCATCCAGACTAACAGTTTGTGCTTAGGAAAGACAGATGTGTCCTGCAGGTCTTCCTCCCCTCACATGATGAAGCCGGCAGTGCATCATACCTGGCTTGTGAACAAACAGAGAAAATCAGCTTCCATTTCACAAACACATCCATTCACTTGGAGGATTTTTTTCTCTGGCTGAGGGAGCAAAATGCCCATTACAGTGTATTCTTCGTGTCCCCAGGCTTTAATATATCTCAGAGCAGCTCTCCTCAGCATTCCACATTATAAAATCAATCTCTATTTAAGTAAGAGGGGGATATTTATTTCTTAATTTTTTAATAATGTATTTTGTGATTTGTTATAGCTTCAGTGTTGTATTATTTATTTATTGTGCCTATAGGGTGCACTGCCACTTGGTAATAGAGCAACTATGGAAACTTGAGACCTAAGCAGAAATGAGTTCAATAATATTGCTACACTCTAGGACTTTATCCAAAATTAACAAAGAACAAAAGTGCAAGGCAATGATAACCCATCTGACAGCATTGTGTTGTGTTTATGAAAGCCAAAATGATGGAGATTTTCAAAGACTGGAAGGCAAGTGAGAAATAGATGGACTATTTTAAAATAAGAAACATTTCATAAACTTCATAAAACTAGATTACTCTGTTCTTTGTGTTTGTATGTGTGTGTATTTAATAGTTTATAAAGAATACACTGTCCAAGGATCTAATGGAACTTAAATATTTTTCACCTATCTTCTTTCAAGAAAGGAGATAAATTGAGTATGGAGGTGCTTTCACTAGAATTCTGAAGTCAGCTGACAATATTTTGGAAAGAAGGGGAATCTTCAAAAGAGAAAAAGGGGGAAATGGTGGTGTCTGTGTATTCTAATCACTGTTAAATAGCATAAAACGTGGCTCTTATGCTTAATTTCCCCCCCAAGTAAAAGTCCTAGAAAGTAAGTCCAATAGAAAATTATCTCCTACACTTACAAATGATGTCATAAAAATTGGGAACCTTTAGAGAAAATTCAGAATAGAATTGACATGTTTCACTTCAAAGATTTCTGCACATGTGATACATTACTTAAACCCTTGTCCTAACAGTATGATGCTATATAGGACCAACACTTTGCAACTATTTGAATTTCCAAATATTTGAATTTCTTTAACTCTTCCTATTAATCTGAACATACATTTTAGGAAAATTATATCATGCTATTGACATGAAGCAATAACCAAAGGAAGCAAAGGACACTTGCCTGGGTGGAAAGATGCCATCTCATCAAGTAGGCAGTCAGCTAGTCTGTCAACAACACTTGTTTGAATACCTAATGAGAGAAGGTGCCACAAGACAGAGAAGATACATGGGCTCTTGCCTTAAGGGGCCACCAGAACATCATTACAGCCAGAGGAAAGACAAGACTGGAATGTTGAAGAGGAAGCATTTAAGCAAGGGCAATGGGGGTGGGGGGGCACTCATAACATGCTCAGGCAACCCTATGAAGAACAAGGTCTTATCTCTTCCAAGATCCAGTTTCCTCAAATCTCATGAAATCAAATGAGTTGGCAAGGATTGGCAAAGCCACGGTCAACCCAGCCGATTCCCACCAAATAGCTGGTGAGAGTGTGCCAAAACCCTGCAGGAGAGGGCGAGGGAGAAGCACATGCTTCCACAAATCCTATTGGATGTTGCACACTCTTTTGGCTTTATTAAAAGATTATTTGGTTTCATGACAGTTTTGTGAAATTACTCTCTTAAGATTTGGTGGAGGAGATGACAAAAGAGTCACAATCTACACATTGGGATTTAGTACTTGCTCACTTCTGTCTTATTTTGTCTTATGTATGCTAGTGGAAGCAAACTTATGGATAGGTTTCTGTAATTTAGTAACCTTTCAGTAGCACAGAGAGTATAGACTACTGACTCTTCCTCCTATTTTTCTTTAGGTGAAGTTTGGGGGTACTTCTCTTGAATGGGGTATACATTTTTATTCACTTCCTATATGTCCAAGAACAAAGCCATAAAGAAAGGGTGGTACAACTCACTTTCCATTTTCTTGTAGAAAAAGCTCTCTTCCTACGTATTCATCCCTATCACTGTGGCCTTTGGAGATCAGAGGGGATATTAACTGGCCTTTGGGAATAGACAAAATCTGTGAAGCTGGAGCTGTGGCCATATGGTGCTCTAGAGATTAGTTAAAATGAGACAAACCATTAATAAGCTAGCTATTCATTTTGCAGAAGCATAAATGAAAAGCTTGATTTCTGTTGTTTTTTTTTTCATTTAAGTGACTGATGTTGGAGGAGGTAAAAGTTGGTCATATTCTGAACAGATAGACCCAAATTTAGGAAACCAAGTCACAGCTTCCAATTATGTGAGGTGAGGCCCTCATAAGACGGGTATAACATGAGTATGTTTATGGTGAAAGACTTTAATAGAGGAATGTACTCATTTCTTATTTCCAAATCTAGTATTTTCAAATAAATTTCTTTTGAGTGAAATAGGCTTAAATGCCAATATACTTAGGCCATTCATTCACTTGTGTGCATGTGGATCACTGGGGGAGAATAACAGGATACTAGGAGATCAGAAAAGACCTATGTTGCAAAATATTGAAATTAGAAAAGACTTATTTATACTTGCTCTCCATGTATAGAGTGGAGCAGGTATATTAAAAAAAGACATAAAATGCAACGCGATGCCTATGTGAATAGTAGGCAAAAAATGTGAGGTGTCAATACTGTCCAGAGTTGAGCTTATTTCATGGTAAATGTGTACTGTAACTAGGACATTATAAAACAAAGTGAACCACTGCATCACTTGGAGACCTGTGCAATGCCTATTTTCAACTTTCATGTGTAGGTCTCATGCCTTGAAAATCAGAGACTGAAGAACTATGCAGTTTCTGCAGGCAAATATGTGGAAATAAGATGAGGTAACTTAGGAAGTGCACGGGTTGAAGTTGCTCAAAAGCTGAAGGCCCATTTCCTCCATTCCCTCTTGCAGGTCTTCCAAGCATAAGTGAAGAAACATTCATAGCGTATGTGTAATCTGAGAGTGTCAAGCCAACAGAATCTCTGGATGCTAAATGTTGCCATAGTCACCATGGGAGGAGAGGGAAAACCATCAGTACTGTGAGGGGGCAAATAAAAAGGGAATAGTTGGGTATTTCCTACAAAACACTACTAAACTTTGGGTGGGATGGGAAAAAAGTTAATTTTGATCAGTTGAATCATGATTTTAAGACATTAAAAAACTTGACTCATAAAAATAATCCTATGATGTAACACAAGGGCATAGGTGGAAGAGGGTTTTGGACACGGCGGTAGTGGTAAAATGAAATAATTGCATGCACCCAAGCCATAAGTGTCAACCAACAAACAGTGGAGGGGAAGTTGAAGAAAGATCAAATCAAAGATGATAAAGATGGGGTGAAGTGTCAGGCAATTCAGTGGTATGGCGTGAGGTAACTTTATACCTCAACACTTTAAATTTAAACGTTACTGCAACCTTACCTAAACTACGATTTAAAAAAATATTCTAGCCAGAGAGAAAGTACAGGGGGTAAGGCACTTTCTTGCATGCGGTCAACCCCAATTTGATCTCTGTCTCCACATATGTTGGTTCTCTGAGCCTCACCAGGAGTGATTTCTAAACACAGAGCCAGGAGTCACCCCTCAGCACCACCAAGTGTGGCCCATAAACAAGTCCTATGATAAGAATAAGGATATCTTATTTTGAAGTGAAAATATAAGACCAAGGTCAAACAAAACAATTGTTTGATTTTAAAGCAAACACCACTCAGAGGGTCAGAGCCCAGAGTTCTATCCCCACTGATAATGGCCTCAAGACTAAAAAACCAGAGCCCAGAGTTCTATCACCACTGGCAATGGTCTCAAGAATAAAAACCAAATAAAAACCAAGCCTAATCAAGCCCACTCCAACCATAAAAACCAAAACCAAAACCAAAAGCAAGAAACAGTGTCCTTAGTGACATTGAAGATAAAATAAATAAGACAAAAAGAGGTAGAGGATCTAAAGTTTGGTTTCAGTTTTCTCCATTTGATAACTGAAAATTTCAACTGGTCAATGAGGAGCTATGGTAATAGTACTCATGCTTCCAATCTCACACTTTGCACAATTCCACCAGCTCAGGGATGAAGATAGTTTCAAAGTGAATCTGGCACCAGCCATATCAAGTTAAGTGGGGAGATGAGCAGGGAGGGATCCATACTAATTGTGAAGTCGTGCCTAATGGCCTGCAGTGGGACAGCCATATCTTTGTCGCTGGATTGATTTGTTCCTTTGCCTGAGTCATAGCTTTCTTTTTTGTTTTCCTGTGGCTGGAGTTAGAGATTTCAGGGATTAGGGTATGAGTGGTTTGGGTACTTTCTGTTCAAACGATTTACAGTATCTGAAAGGAGGGTAGGAAGGAGAAAGGCTGGAAAGATGGAAGGAGGAAGAGATGACTGAGGAGCAGTGCATATTCCATAAGCTTGCAAATAGTGCAGTTCTTGGAATGTTGGGAGAGCCTTCCACACCACCCACCTTTCCTTCACTCCAGTAGACAATGAACCTATGGTTCCTCGGCCATTTCTTTCTGCTCCAGGTTTCTTCAAATGTTGTAGCTCAGCTTTCAGTGCCATCCTCTGCTTTTTATTCCACCTCTAGACTGTCTGGTTGCAATGGCATTCCAGGCTCCCTTCCCAGCCTCCTTCACTCATACCCTTTGGAGCACTTCCCATTCTCTTATAACTTCCTCCTAGTCAACCATTTGTCTTCCCCACAGACTGGGGACAGGAGTGTGATGATTTTGTAGTTGACATCCACAATGTCTTTATTCAGTATGTAGTAGATGCTAATATGTTTTCTAATGAATCATAAAGAGCATAATAAATAAGCTGAAAATGTTATCACTAGGGCATGTAACAATGCATATCTAAGAATAAAGAAAAGAACCAGAGCTCTCTGTGTGGGAAATCAGACAAAAGGTGACTTAAAAAAAAACAAAAACGAATGTCACTTCTAAGTTGGCACATACTCTGTGCAGGCTGTCCAGTTTCCCAGGCTCCTTGCTCAGATGTCTTCATGTAGCACCCAGCCCAGCCATGTCCAACTGGGAAAAAAAAATTTTTTTTTTGATGGTGGGGGTGGGAGAGCGGTGGGAATATATTGGCAGTGTTCAAAACTCCTGGTTTTGCACTCAGAAATCACTACTTGTAGGCTTGGGGGACTAAATGTGATGCTAGGAATCAAACCTGGGTTGGCCACATGCAAAGCAAGCACCCTACTCACTGTGCTGTCGCTCCAGCTCCCAAATACATGCTGCAGACTAAGAATCTTTCCACTAGGATACATACAGGAAAACCCTGGGAGGCTCTTCAAACATTTAAAGTCCCAGCCACAAAGATTCAGAAGGCTTACAGGTTTAGCGTTCTAACTTCAGGCTGCCCCTTCTAAGTGTCTCAGACTCAGCTATAGAGTAGATGTGCATTTGCATCACATAAGCATGTCTTCACATGTTGATGGAGTTCACCTTGCACCAAAACGTCAATACCAACCTCAGCCACTGGCACATCTAGGCTTACTGCCAGGAAACAGGAAACAGGGTGGCTGTATCACCCACTTCCAGGTCTGTGGCACACAACTCTGAGCTGATCGTCAACCAGGAGAGAGCTACGAAGCAGCTACACCAATACCACAGAACTGTAACTCAAGACTTTGGGAACAACCAAGTTCTTCACCAGTTCACACCTGGCCACATGACCTTGAGAAATGTCCTTAATAATTCTCTGCTTCAGTTACCATGACTATAAAATTAAAGTAATGGTATGGACCCATTTGCCAGAAATGTCATAAGATTTAATGAGCAAATAATTGTAATGTACTTCCTAAATATAAACTGTTATGCAGTTCTTAAATACCTTCATTGTGTAAAATACCATGAAAATCTATGCTCTTCCTTTGTGTTTTTTTAATCACTGTTTATTTGATTTATGTATACAAGACAGCATTTGCCTAAAATCCCTTTCTTATATGGGTATTCTTTTTGATTTATTCTCTTTCACTTTGCCAGCACAAGCCTGACATATGTATAAAAGATTTGCAAGAAAAATCACTTAATGCATAGCATTTTCTTTGTTGTGACTGTCTTATCATGAACTGTTATAGTTGTCACTTATTCTCAGAATTGTTTGTCTAGTTTTCGCTCAGGCTTATAAATACTCACCTAGGACATGGTTTATAGACAGAGGAGGGAAAACAAATACATATGCTAGAATAGTCAACTTAGATTTATTCTTACTTAAGGAAAAAAAAGGCTTAAAGGTTTAATGTGTGCTTGATAAGCTATAATTCAGCCTGAAAGATGCAAGCGGTTTGTATTTACTCTCCTGGGTAAGCTCGACATTTATGGTTTCAACTTCTCTCAGTACCTTTTCAGTAGGTTATGTCTTTCCCCAAAGACCTGATCTCAACACACAGCTTCCAAGAATGCCATTATTAGAGGAATGGTGGCTTTTAAGCAACTCTATAGTGTGGAGGGGTGGACATGAGGGACTGATTCTGAGTGCGTGGGAAGGAGTGAGTAGGGTTTGCTACCAATGCACTTGAGGCTGCTCACAGTGGCAACCCTTTGAACATTTGTGAAGTAGAAAGTTTTCTCTTCATGCCCCTAGATCTCTTGACAGCAGTGTCCACTCTGAACATCGTTACCTTTTCAATTCCAGAAGAAAGCCCTCCTATTTTATGAGTCTAGGGTCTGGGGGCTGCACTTGGAGAATCTGGTGAGAGAGCTAGAGGCATCTCTCCTGGACATTCACCACAAAGGAAGTCTATGAGGCCTGGGGTCTGGGGACTTGGCTTTCCCTTAAACTCAGAGGCTTTGGGAAATTCCCTTTGAGTCTCAGTCTTCTAAATTGTAAATTTAGTGTCAGTTCAGGCACACAGAAGGAATTCTTCAAAGATTTGCAGATTCTGCGTTATAAAATATCCAGCATCCACAGGGAAGAACGACATTGAAAAAGAGAGGTAAGGTAGTTTGGTTGCGAAGGGAAAAAATGCAGACATAGATTTTAGGAGAGGTTTTGCTTCTCTCTGACATGACCTAGCTGTGTGACCTTGGAAAAATCACCTACCTCTCCCAACCTTCTGTTCCCAGAAACAGAAAATGTTAATAATGGTCTTGCCCTCTTAGGGTTATTAGGGTGACTGTTAAATAAAATAATACAAGTGAATATCTGAAAAAATGGAAGAGTTTGATCAAAGTTGAAGATTGTGGTTTACTTTCCCTCATTTCTGGAAGAAGCTGATAAATTAGAGATTTTTTTATGCTTTAAAAAAAAGTGGTTGTCAGAGACATTAGAAGCCTTCTATGACTCCACACTAAAAACTCTCTTACTTTTTTGAAGTCGCATGATATAGACCAAATAGTTTATACACAGCTGGTTTTCCCTAAGCAGGACATTGCACAGCAGCCATGATTAAGGCCCTCTGAGCTACCAGCAAACCTTTCCCTCATAGCATGTTAATAGGTTAAGTTTCCTGCATGATTACTAATTTGATATGACTTCACAGGATGATTACATATTTATGTATTATTTATTATGCAAATCTAGCATTATACATTATTTAAAGCCATATTAACAGTATGTATTATTTATGATGGAACTGTTTTGATATATATTATTTCAAATAACTTTGGGGAGGGCTTTTTATTTTCCTGTGTATCACAGTCATTGGAAGTTAGTATTCCACTCAAGTATCAATGCAGCTCTGCTTCTGGAGATAATGCTATCTAGTTCCCTCTCCTTGCAATTTCTGCACAGCCATTGTCTAACAAATCACTCTATATATTAAGGGTTCTTGGGCTGCTAACATCACATCTAAATAGTGCCACTCCTTTGAAAAATTGTTAAGTAGTTTTTTGGCCACTGGGATTCTACCTCCTCTGAGAACATGTTCTCTCATCATTTTTCCCATTCTGCGAGAAAGTAATCACTCAATCTATGAAAATAGACCATGCAAAAGTAGGAACAAGTGGAATTCAGGATTTGGTGGAGCCAAGAAAACCTGGAAAACTGTTTACTTAAATAGCAGCACCGTATATGATCTCATTCAACAGTGATGCCACTGGGGTCCCCGGGTGATTTGTTTGAAGTGCGGAGTAGACAGCAGCCTCCAGAAGGGAATCTGCTGTTTTCTCTCTAACCACCTCTGCCACCGGGGGAATGGCTGGGGACATTAGAACTGTGAGCCTTGCTCCTCGCAGAAAAGGAAAGTCCGCCTTAGATTTTACCCAGGACTTTTGGGTCCTTCTCTTTCCCTCACAAATAAGAACTTCAGGAAGAGGCAAGAAATGAAATATAAAAATATAACAGATTTTATTTGGAAGTTCCGAGGAAGCGGGAGAGGAGGGCTGAGGGGGGAGAGGGCAGGGATTTGTGTGTGTGTGTGTGTGTGTGTGTGTGTGTGTGTGTGTGTGTGACATACTCAAGAGAACGTGGGTTTCTCCAGAGTGTACATAGAGCCCCAGTACACATCCCAGCATTAATTATGAAAGTCCACATCTCAAGAGAGAAGATGCAGGCGACACATTGCTCAGGCACCACACACACTTGGCGGCAACACATGCACACAGACAGAAAGTAGACCAGAGCAGCATATGCACGCACATCCTTTGTTCAAGTTGACTTTTATAGAGTTTTTCCAATCTTGGTAAAAAGTCAGTTGCTAGGGTGGTTGCCAGAGGAAGTGTTGTGGGGTTAGTTAATGGTCTTCTTTGATATCCCTTTCCTGGCTTTTGTTCTTGTGGGGCTTCTCTGGAAGGGTGATCACACCTTCTCTGTGTCTGTGTTGGTGCCAGATAAAGGTCTTATCAGGCCTTAGTTCCTGTGCTTACAAAGTGGTTTTTCACAGCCTTGAGGTTATTGGTTTTATTACTTCCCAGGAATTGTCATGGGGGCCCTTTCCTGTCTTCTTGCCTATCTGCTTCAACAGGGAGTTCAAAGGTTGGTGAACCCAGAAAGTTTCTGTGATTGGCTGTGAAGGGTCAGCCTCTTTCACTGATTCTTTTTCTTCCTCCTTTTTCATAGTATTACTCAACATTGTTTCCATATGCAAAATGGTTCATATAGATTCAAATATCAAATCCTCATAATCTCTACTAAAAACAAAAAAGGTGTCAGAAAAGGGCGCTGTTCTACTTCAGCTCCAAGTTCTATGTGGGAGAAAATCTCTCCTAGAAATTCCCTGTTAGACTAGGTCTCATGCCCATAACATTACCGATAAAACTGCTTTTATTTCCTCATGATATAGAACAAACTACTGCATTTCCTGAGACCTGGAACATTCATATCTAAATAAAATCTCACTAACAGATTAGCAAAAAAAAAAAAAGGAAAAAAAAAAGGAAAGGATTGTAGGTACTAGGTGGGTAACCATGAATATCTGACAGGCCGTACCAAGAATATAATGAGTCTCTCTTTATGATAAAATGCACATTGGAAAGGGGAATGAAATTTTTTTAAAAAAACCTAGAAGGAATACAAATTTGCTGCCAAAGGGAGTGATGAAAATTGTGTTTACTGTTCAGCTGTTGGTTTTCGGAACTGAGGCCATGATTAAGAGGGACGGCCGGGGGCATTCGTATTGCGCCGCTAGAGGTGAAATTCTTGGACCGGCGCAAGACGGACCAGAGTGAAAGCATTTGCCAAGAATGTTTTCATTAATCAAGAACGAAAGTCGGAGGTTCGAAGATGATCAGATACTGTCGTAGTTCTGACCATAAACGATGCCGACTGGCGATGCAGCGGCGTTATTCCCATGACCCGCCGGGCAGCTTCCGGGAAACCAAAGTCTTTGGGTTCCGGGGGGAGTATGGTTGCAAAGCTGAAACTTAAAGGAATTGACGGAAGGGCACCACCAGGAGTGGAGCCTGCGGCTTAATTTGACTCAACACGGGAAACCTCACCCGGCCCGGACACGGACAGGATTGACAGATTGATAGCTCTTTCTCGATTCCGTGGGTGGTGGTGCATGGCCGTTCTTAGTTGGTGGAGCGATTTGTCTGGTTAATTCCGATAACGAACAAAAACAATACCCCCTAAATAAGAAATATAGGGAATTATGACTTTTAAGGTATCAGATATCAAGAAATGAAAGACATGGTTGCTGAGAGACA
The DNA here is from genome assembly GCF_029834395.1 of Sorex fumeus. Taxonomy (NCBI): domain Eukaryota; kingdom Metazoa; phylum Chordata; class Mammalia; order Eulipotyphla; family Soricidae; genus Sorex; species Sorex fumeus. Next base: position 12,544,339 of record NW_026606072.1, read on the forward strand.
AGAAATAAATTGAGAGTTGGAAGAATCCTAGAGGAAAGGCTGACCTTATTAAATAGAGACATGAAAGATAAAAAGTAGAAATAGGACTTCTGAAATATGAGATGAAAAATACACTGGATGAGATTAATGACATATTAGAAACCCTAAAGAAATGAGAAATATAAAAAAAGCATCTTTAGAAAAGATGACCAAAGTCTTTCCATTTTTGAAGAACACTACAAGCCCACAGATAGAAGCTCAATATCCCCCACACTCCCACAGATGCATAAATTAAAGGGAACAATTATCATGTACTTTTTAAAAAAATTCCCTAAAACTAATGATAAAAAGAAAATTTGAAAGTGGACAATGGAAAAAAGACATCTATGGAGAAAGAAAGACAGGCACAAAATCATATTTCTCCCTAGAAGCACTACAAGCAAGAAGATAACTGTGGGACATTTAAATGAAAAAAAAATTCCCCCAGAACTCCAAATTTAAAAGTTTAATGCAGTAAAAATAGCTCTCAAAAATGGAGGCAGAACACAGACTATTTAGACATACCATAGTTTAAGTAATTCATTACCCCTCCAGTACAAGATCTAATACAGAAGATTCTTAGGGCAGAAGTAAAACTAATTAGATGTCAAAATGCAAAAGAGCAGGGAATAGCAACTGATGGATAAATATAGACTTTTTTTTTTATTCTTACATTTTCTTAAAAACCAAATTGACTTTTCAAGCCAAAATAATGACAAATTAGTATAAACGTTAAATGTACAACAATAGAGAATTGCTATGCAGAGACAAAAAGAAATCCACTGCTAACAATTTTTTAAAAATTTTATTTTTTTTTCTTTTTATATTTATTTATTGAATCACTGTGGGAAAAGTTACTAAGCGTTCAGGTTTAAGTCTTGGTCATACAATGATCAAACACCTCTCCCTTCACCAGTACTCATTTTTCACCACCAAGAACCCCAGTATACCCCCCCTCCCACCCCTCCAAATGCCTGTGAGGCAGATGATTTCTACTTAACTCTTCTCTACATTGATTACATTCATTATTTCGACAAAAGATGCACCATTATTGTTTAGAATTTCCCCCCAAACAATCAGAATTGTTGAAAAGGCATTGTGAAATATTTTGTTTTCTATAGCTGGTTATGAGAATCATATAATGTAACGCGGCCACGATTTTGGATTTCTGCAAAGAGTCAGATAATTACGAGATTGGTTTCTGTGTGTCTGGTGTTATGACCATGCTGAAGAGCCGCTCGTGGGGGGGGGGGCAGTAACTCGTGACCTTGGTAGGCCCCACTTCCCATGACACTGTTTTGCCCCATCACTGCTGGCTCATACCTGGCTTTCCTATAAGCTCTGAGCCGGTGGCCACCTTGCTGCCAGGGGGAAAAAGGCGGAAGGGAGCAACACCCTTTCCCTCCTGGGGAGGCATGGTGCCATAGTTTAACACATGGTCCATTCACTTTTCTGCCGCAAGCTTCCAGGCTCTGGATTAAGTCCTTTTGCCTCTGGAACCATGGCTGTGCAGGAGAGCTGCTTGTGGGGGGCAACTCGTGACCTCAGTAGGGCATGAAGGATGAGCCAGTACCGCCTCCCTTCCTATGAGACTGCAGTTGCCCCATCACTGCTGGCTCATACCTGGCTTTCCAATAAGTTCTGAGCCGGCGGCTACCTTGTATGCAGTCCAGAAGCATTTCTGCCAAAAGCTGCTGGGTTTCAAGATTTGTTTCTGAGTCTCCGGTATCATGGCTATTAATCAGCTTGATCAGGAGCCAGAGAGGCCATTTATAGGCGGCGACTCAGGGTCTTGTTGGGATGGGGAGAAAGAGTCGGCTCCATGCCCATCTCGTGAGGCCCTGTTTGTCTCATCACTGCAGGCCCAAACCTGACTGTACAGTGGCGTCTGGAGGATGGTGGTCACCAGGCTGCCAGGGGGAACAGGCGAAGGCACGAAACCTATTCACACCTGGAGTGGCCCAGCGTCAGTAACCTACTGCAGGAACAGGATGCATTTCTCCAAAAAGCCTTTGGGTTCCGAGACTCATTTTTGAGCCTCTGGGATCATGGCCATTAAGCAGTTCAATCAGGAACCAGAGAGGCCATGCCTCCAATTATATAGCTGAGCTGGAGGTGGTGGGTTGTGGGTGTGTCTCCCACATACCCAACTTTTGGCCATTTACTTTCTTGGTAAACTTTGCCCCAAGTTTTTGGAGTCTGGCCAAAGGCACAGCAGCAATTTTGGGGTATCTGAAAGTCTGACGTTGCCATCAGGCTGCTGATGCACTCACCTCACAGATACGGATTGACTTGCTGGTGCACCATACCCCCGTGCTAACAATTTTTTTAAGTTATACTACAAACTAATATACTCATAATTATACATCAAGAGGGATACTGCCACTTCAGGGTAGATTATGATAATTTTAAAGATACTATAACCCCCTATATTATGTCACAAAAGACTACCCAGTGCCTTGGTGAGAGTTGACTAAGTTGAGCCTCAAAGGGACATCTATTTATCTAAATTGAATCTGTCATAATATTCTGAGTGGTGGTTTGCTTTATATAGTGTTTAATCTACCAACAGAGAACTGAACATACTAACACATTAAACCATGAAGACCATAGCAACACATTGAGCTACAAGGCATAGCACATGACCCTAGCATTTTCTGGCTTATTCTGAACCCCCTGCTCCCCAACCCCAGAAGCTTGTGGGTTTTGGAAAAAAAATTTTTGGTAGGGCAGTAGAAGAATTATCTTGGAGAAGATATTCCTGATACAATGCGATTTCATTCTCCAGGATATCACTATATCACTGTCATCCTGTTGTTCATCGATTTCCTCGAGCAGGCAGTATTGTCTCCATTCATCCTAGCCCTGAGATTTTAGCAAGTGCTACATTGTAGGCTCCTTCAGGGTCAGGGGAATGAGACCAATCATTGTTACTGGGTTTTGGCATATCGAATACACCACAGGGAGCATGCCAGACTCTGCTATGCGGGCAGGATACACTCGGTACCCTGTTGGGTTCTCCAAGAGTGAGAACTAAACAATAAGAGGTTTTCCGGGAGCTGGATTTTATAGTCTCTGGGTCTTGGCCATTGATGAGATAACACAGTGCCAGGGGCAGTTGGTGGGTGTAATGCCTAGCTACAGGAAAATGGGGGATCTGGGTGGAGGAGGCCATTCCTGATCCTTGGAGATCTCAGCCCTGGGTCCCACACACCTGGGTACCTCTGCCAGTTCCTTCATGCATGAGGCTCGTCAAAACATGTGGAGAGTGATCTTAAGCATGGCTGTGACTGGTTCCAGAAGTCTACAGCTGCCATGGCTCGTGATGATCAAGGTCCAGGATATAATGAAGATATAATGAGGATATAACGAAGATATAATGAAGAACCCAAGTTGACAACCTGATATGCCTCCCAGTAATACCCAGTAATACCGAGAGTATCTTGCCCGCATGGCAAAGCCTGACAAGCTACCCGCGACGTATTCAATATGCCAAACACAGTAACAACAAGTATCAAAATGGAGATGTTACTGGGCTCCCTCGAGCAAATCGTTGAACAACGGGAGGACAGTGCAGTGCTAATACGCCCAAGAATCTATGTTTTCAAGAGAACACAGCCTCATTCCCAGTGATGAGCAGAATTTCTGGGCTTTGTGCTTTCTGTGCTCCTTCTGACACCATGGTTTTGAAACAAAAGCTACCACTACTATCCTGTCACTTTGGGTTCCTTATGCCAATACATTCACTATTACTGTCACTGTCCTCTCATTGTTCATCGATTTGCTTAAGTGGGCCCAGTAACGTCTCCATTATGACACTTGTTACTGTGTTTTGGCATATCAAATATGTCACGGGTAGCTTGCCAGGCTTTGCTGGGTAGGCGAAATATTCTCGGTAGCTTGCCGGGCTCTCCGAGAGGGGCGGAGAAATTGAACCTGACTAGGCCAGGTCAGCCGCATGCAAGGCAAATGCCCTACATGCTGTGAGGCAATAAAATGAGTCACTACCCTGGCAATGTTAATTGAGCTACATCTTGGGGACATTAACCAATGTTGATGAGGATGCTCTTGTCCCCTGGTGATTCACTGGAACATGTCTTAGCATTCTTTTGACCAATATTAATAATATGCAGCCATGCTTGCGGTGGTCTTGCCAGCTTAGTAATCAAGACAGTCAAGGATAATACGTAAAGTAGGAAGAATCTAGAATGTGCCATTGTGGCCAGAGAGATAGTATAGCAGCTAGGGCAGTTGCCTTGCACATGGCAGACCCAAGTTTGATTCCTGCATCCCATATGGTTCCCTGAGCTCCACTAAGAGTAGGCCCTGGAGTAAGCCCTGAGCACTACTTGGCGTGGCCCAAAAATAAAAACAAAAACTAGAAAGTGCCTCAAGGAAGAAGATAAAAAGCACTAGTTATAGCTCTGAGACCAGTTACAGGAGTGAGAACTATAGATTTTTTTCTCCCTTAAAATTATATATTTTCCCATGAAGGAGACAATTTTCAGATAAATTGAACTCCATTTGGAGGATGATTTGGATAATTCCAAATGAAAATTTGTGATGACTCTGAGATCCCCACTTAGAATCAAGAGACTTACTTTTAAACTGTTGAAAGTGTTGGTTATTGACAATTTCCAAGTCCCATTCCACAAATTTTCTTCTACCCAAGAAAGCTGCCTTACACAAGTTTATATGCTCAGCTCTAGCATTGTCTGCTGGATCTCTAAGATCTTTGTTCAACTGGACTATATGATTCAACTTCTCTGCTGAAAACTGCTCCCTTCATTCCCCGTCTCTCGAGGGAAATAATCTAAAGAGGACACCTTAGTAATGTTGCATGGAAATCTGAGAGTTAGTCTATTTTCTAGAGGATTCAATATATGCCACCCACATGCTTACACCATCACACAGAGGAAAAGATGCAGAGGCTGGAATGATTACCATAAAAGGTAAAGTATGCTTAGCAGATTAGGTATGTTTATCATAAGAAATATATTGCTAATAGAGGACTTTAAAGTATCAGAGCAGCCTGGGGTGGAGATAACTCGAACTGTACTTTAGGCAACCACCTTCACATGTTTGAATTGCTAACCCTAGTCCCAGAAAAGTGTAAAAGTGTATCAGATTCTAAACAATGGGTGAAAACCATTCTTAGATTTTTCCAATAATTCTGGCACATCCCAGAACAAAATTCCTTAAAAATTTTAACCCAAATCTTTGATATAATCTTAACACAGTGAAACAAAATGACAGCTAAAAGGAACTATAATTAATTCATTTAGAATTCATACAGGGAATCATAGAACTGGTTTTAAACTAAATTCCCCAAGAAATGGATGATCACATCCTCCTAATAGCAAATTTTGGTGTAGGATCTGTGAATAACCCTATCCCAGTCCCTACAAACCAATGGTGTTCCTTGCTTATTACTCTGCAGTAACTGTTTAATTTCCAGATGCCACAAGAGTCTCTGGATAACCAAAGGAATAAAATTATAGAATGCCAATTCTCTCACCGACCTTCCCATTATTCTCTTGTTTGTTTCACATGAGAATTATATAGATTTTATTTTATTTCATTTTATTTTTTTATACTGGAGTTTCCTAGTCACTTTTTAAAACTTAAAATTCACATTTATTGGAAAGTTGCAGATTGAACAGTATTCCTGCCCACCCATTCTTCCCTAATGTTAGCATTGTACCCAATTGTAAATTTCACAAAGAATTGCACAAAAAATTGCACAACGTCTTTGTCAAAACAAAGAAGTTGACATTGGCATAGCACTGTAGCAATGTCCTCCCGTTGTTCATCGTTTTGCTCGAGTGGGCCCAGTAGCATCTCCATTGTGAGACTTGTTGTTACTGGTGTTTGGCATATCGAATATGTCACGGGTAGCTTGCCAGTCTTTGCCATGCAGGCAAGATACTCTCGGTAGCTTGCCGGGCTCTCCGTGAGGGGCGGAAGAATTGAACCTGGCTTGACCGGGCCGGCCGCAAGGCAAACTCCCTACTGCTGTGCTATTGCTCCAGCCCGCATAACACTAGATTAAACTATAGACTTCTTTTGAATTTCATCAGATTTTATATTAATGCCTATTTTCTGCTGTAGAATCAAATCACGAATATCAAATTTTATTTACTTATCACGTTTTCTCAGTGTCCTGATCTGTGACAGTTTTTCATTCTTTTCTCAGTTTTCATGACCTTACAGTTTAAAGAGTGCTCTTCATTGACTTTGTGAAATGTCCTTTATTTTCTGTTTATCTAATGTTTTCTCTAATAATGACATCTGAGGATGTCTCTAAGTTGATGATTTTTTCTAAGGTTATGGGTTTAGGAGAAGGATTTCACAAAGATAAAGTGTCCTCTATAAATCATCTCAGAGAGTACATGATCATGAGATCATCATGAAATCAACATGCTGATGTGATCTATATTTTCCATTCCTTTATTCATCTTTCCTCTCCATACTCTGTTGGAGGGGAGAGAAGTAAATTATAGATAGAATATGCAGAGAAGTATACAACATATATTATTTAGAGATCTTCTGAAATATTTGCTTCTTAGAAAATTTTTTAATCACTTATTTATTTGAATATAGACTTATGATACATATATTTCTACAATTGTTTTCAAAGAACTATTTTGTTGCCCAAATTCTTTTAGTTTTGGCCTTCCCCGCCTTTCTTTCCCCTCCTCTTACCTTCTCTCCCCTGCCCTCCATTCCCCTCCCTTCCCCTCCCTTCCTTTCCTCTTTGGAACTCTGGTTCTCTTTACTAGAGAATAATAACTAAAAACCAAGGTTGTGGTGCTGAGTGTGTTATGGGTACTGAACTGCTATTACCACTGACCCTTCATAGTAGTCAAAACTAGAAAATCTATATGTAATACAACCCACACATGTACTCCTATTTTTGTTTATATGTTAGTGTACACATTAAAATAAATACCTACTCATAATGCTGATATCTCTGACTCAAATTGAGTACTCCAGGGTCATTGTAGCTGTCTCTTATCTCTAACTTTTGTTTCTGGTCATGAAAATGTGCTGCCATTATCTGAATATATTTATTTGCTCAATTATAGTACACTAAGCTAGTTTGAAAATCATTTAAATTTCTATAAGAAACAAATTTACCAACTAAATATATTCGTCTATAGTTTTTTGTCTTTAACCATAATAATTCATCAAAATAAAATTTTCCAAAGTTACATCAGCTCCTTTCACCCACTTTTTTCATTAAGATTATGTATGTTATGCATGTGTGATACTGCTAAATTCATTTGTCATAGTCTACTTTTCATTTTGAGATTTTCTGACATTCTGGTTAATTTTTGAAAAATTTCACAAAGTTCACTCTTCATTGCATTCAAATCTATCAGTTTTGGCAAATGCATAGTCATATAGCCGTCTACTTGGAACAAGTCCATTAACCTAACAATTGTTTGTATCTGTGTAGTTTGGGGATTCTGTGTAGTTCAGATGCAGCCCATCTTATATTCTTTTCTCAGTTCCTGGCAACCACAGATTTGTTTTCCTTTTTCTAGCACACCTTTTTCTAAAACAGCTTATAAATGGAATTTTATAATAAGTATGGCCTAGCTTTTGGGGTTTAGCTTTTTCCCCTCAGTGAAATGCATTTATATTTAGTCATGTGTTATATAAATTTCTTTCCTTTTAATTACTTACTAGTATTCTATAAAAATTATTATTGTTTGGGTTGGAGACAAAACCAGCTATGCTTACTGTTTATCCTGGCTCTGTTTATCTCAGGGTCATGCAAGATGTGTGTGTGTGGAACTATATCCAGTGCCAAGAATAGAACTGGAGTTTTTTGTATGCAAGGCAAGTATCTTACTTCCTGTATTATAATTTGACTCCCAACTTAAAAGTATTTGCTTTCTTTTTTCTGTAATATCTCTTTATTTTTTTCAATTTTTAAATTTTTTATAATGTATAAATATATTATATATTTTTTATAATATAATATAATGTACATGTTTGGTTCCAGATTTTTTTCCAAAAGTGAATAAATTTTTTTAGAAATGTAATTTAGTGGATTGTGAGATAAAGTTTTCATGTTACTTGGAAAAATGCTTAAGACACAGTCACTGTGTTATATAATAAGTATTTTGTATAAACATTTTTCCAAAGTAGATGTATAATTTTGCTTTCCCATGAGCAACATTGAGTTTCCAGTTGGCTATAATCTCATTAGCAATTGGTATTATCAGATCTTTAAAAAGCAATTCTAATAGAGTGCAATGGTACATTATTGTTATGTTGCTGGTGAAGTAAGGAAAAGCCATGATGGAGCTCTACCAACTCCCGCCCATAATCTTGCTGGTGAGGTGAGTGCTTGGGAAAGCCAGGACTGGGAAAATTCCTGCACAAGTTCCTGTGCAGTGTGGACATTGAGGTACTTTCAGCCTCACCAAGGGTCAGCCTCATCAAGCTGCACAGGAACCCCACATTATTTATGTGACATCAGAGTTGGTCCCTAGCCCCTTAACATTGCGGGGAGCCATGGTTCTCAGACTGAGGCATGAGCTATTCACAGGAAAGGGGAAAGTTAGTCTTGACCTCCGTGGGTTTTCTAGGATGTAGGCTTATTTCTCTGTCATGCAGAATGAAATTTCAGAAGACACATAGTAAAGAAGAAAGATTTTGTTAGTTAGCAGAAAGAGAAGAGAAAGTTCTATAAATGGGAGGGAGATAGCCAGCATGGAGTATCCTCTAGAAGATGATTATATTGAAAATATCATGGAAGAGGACTAAGATATACAGAGGTTTCCTTTATTTAGAAACTTTTTTGTTTGCATTTGGGGCTACAATCCAGTGGTGCTTGGGAGTTGGGTGGAGGGGTGTTTGGAGAGGCTGTTCCTAGCTCATACCCATCAGTGGAGAGGTAGGGCCTATGGAACTAGGGTAGGACCCAGGGGCTCTACACCTCCACTCTGAGTTTTGGATTTTTTTGGTTGCTTTTGGTTTTTGTTTTGTTTTGGGGAGGGAGCACATCCTACCATGTTTAAGACTTACTCCTGGAAGAACTTTGGGAACATATTTGGTGTTAGGATCAAGTAGGGTTGATGGAGTGCAAGATAAGTTTCTTATCTACTGTACTATCTCTCTAGCTCCTTATTTCTGCTCAATAGTCTGCTGCAGAGTTCTAGCTTTGGAGAGAAGGCTGGAGTGGAGTCTCAAGTCTGAAGACTAGGCTGGCAGCAGAAGAACCTCTTTAGAGATTTTTAGTTGATATTGTGGCTTCCTGTAATTCATGAACACGGCATTCCCTATATGACTGCTTCAGTTTTATTTGCATTTCCGTATTCACAGAATGTCTAATGTTCTTTGCTTGATGTATGAATCTATACATCTTGCTACTTTATTGACCTCAGCCTGGAGTTGGTATTAGGGAACAAAGATGAAAGGAAAAGGTGTGGAGTGTGGACTTGGAGACAGAAAGCAAAGGAGGTACTTGTGAGAGGCTGTACAAGAATAAAAGGGAGGCTGTAGCTGGCATTGAAAACTTAGATTTGAATCTTGTTTTTAAAACTAAACACTGTGATTGCGATCTTGAGGAAGTCACTAAACTTTAGGACTGCAGATTTCCCACAAATAAAATGGAAGTAAATTGTCAAAATTGGACAAATGTTTTCCCTAGTAAAGGGAGGTAGGGTTTGTCTCCAAAGTCTCTCTCTTTCCTTAACCACTTAACCCTTGAGTGCATTCTACCTTCCTCTCGGTCATTCTGTTACTTCAAAATTGGACTTAGCTCCTGAGTGGGTCCTTGTGTTCTGTATGTAAAATCCACATAAAAGGTGCCACTGTTGGTGATGTCTAACCTCTGTCTCTCTCTGTCTCTTTCTGGCTCTGTCTCTCTCTTTCTCTCTCTCTCACTGCTTCCCATGTGCAATGTCACGTGTCCTTTTCCCTCACTTCTCTTTATTTCAGGTGCAATGTCACTTGCCATGTCCTTAGGTGTTTTCTTCCTGATTTGTCACTGCTGCTCTTCAATTTGGGACTGGGACTCCACAGTTTGTTCTCAAGGTCCACTTTTCCTGTTGATATTTGTCCCTTTGGCTTCTTTGCTTCTTTGGCCATGTGCACATGGATGAGAACTGCTGCTTTCTTGGAGCTTCCCTGTCAGACTTGGGTAAGAGGCTATCGTTCATCCAGACACTGTTTAGGGTCAAAGAGGAAGTTACCTGATCTGTATGTCCCTGGTTAGTGTGTGCTATCTCTGCCCCTTAGCTATTTCTATCATTTCTCTGACAGGCTACACCTCAAGATGATCAATGCAAATGTTCAATTATATTTAACTAGATCACTTGTCTCCCTGCTCCACTCCTTTAAGGACAATTCTGATTTTCATCTTGTTTTGTTTTTGAAGCACACCCTTTGATACTTGGGAACTACTTCTGGCCAAGTTCTGAGGATTATTTCTGGTGGTTCTCTGAGGGTCCTTGCCATTCTGGGGATTGAATTCAGGTCTCCTTCATGCAAAGTGTGTACTGCAGACCTTTGCGTCATCATAGACTCTTTTTTTTAAATCACTGTGAGATAAACAGTTACAAATTCATCCATGATTGGGTTTCAGTCATACAATGTTCCAACACTGGTTCCTTCACCAGTGTACATTTCCCATGATCAATTTCCCCAATTTCCTGCCTTACACCCCCCCAACCCCCAGTCTGCCTCTACAGAAGATCGATATCTCTCTCTCTCTCTCTCTCTCTCTCTCTCTCTTCTTTTGGTCATTATGGTTTGTGGTAGAGAAACTGTAAGGTTGCCATGTATATCCCTTTACCTACTTTGAGCACTCAATTCTTGTCCAGATTGATCATTTCCAACTATCATTTTTCTCTGTCCCTTCTCTGCCCCTTCTCTGTCCTAACTTCCCCTTACCCCCTCCTCCCATTTGTGACAAGCTTCAGCCCTGGGATAATCATTCTGGCCCTCATTCCTATTGTCCATGGGTGATAGTCTCATGCTGTGTTTTTTATATCCCACAAATAAGTGCAATCATTCTATGTCTGTCCTTCTCCTTCTGACTCATTTCACTCAGCATGACACTCTCTTTTTCTATCCCTGTATAATCAAATTTCATGACTGCATTTTTCCTAACAGCTGCATAGTATTCCATTGCGCAGATATACTTTAACCAGTCATCTGTTCTCAGACACTCTGGTTGTTTCCAGATTCTGGCTATTGTGAATAGTACTACAATGAACACAGAAGTGCAGATGGTATTTCTGCTGTGTGTTTTTGGGATCCCAGGGTGGTATTTCTTGGTCATATGGAAGCTCAATTTCTAATTTTTTGAGGAATGCCCATATTGTTTTCTTAAAATTCTGGACCAGCCAGCATTCCCACCAACAATGAATGAGAGTCCCTTTCTCTCTGTGTCTGCACCAGCACTTGTTGTTCTTGTTCTTTTGGATGTGTGCTAGTCTCTAAGGTGTGAGATGTTTGGATTTGCATCTCTTTGGATGATTAGCAATATAGAGTATTTTTTCATGTGTCTTTTGGCAATTTGTATTTCTTCTTTGAGGAAATTTCTGTTCAGTTCTTTTCCCCATTTTTTGAAGGGGTTGATTTTTTTTCTTTTAAAGATCTACCAGTGCCTTATATATCTTGACTATTAACCTTTCAACATATGGATATTGATAAATAATTTTTTTCCATTCCATGGGCTATCTCTATATCTTGTCGGCATTTCTTTTGAGGTGCAGAATCTTCTTACTCTAATGTAATTCTATTTGTTTATGTTTGCTTCTACTTGCTTCTTCAGAGGTGTTTCATTTTAAAGATGCATTTAGTTTCAATGTCATGGAAAGTTCTGCCTACATTTTCTACCATGTACCTTATGGAATCAGGTCTGAGTTTATTTTTTTAATTTCCTGCACGTAGTTGTCCAGTTTTTCAGCACCATTTATTGAAGAGGCTTTCCTTGCTCCACTTTACATTCCTTACTCCTTTATCAAAAATTAAATGTCATTTATTTGAAATTATGTGTCAGGATATTAAACTCAATTCCATTGGGCTGAAGGTCTGTCTTTAATCCAATACTTTAATTTTTAAAATTCCAAAGTTTTAATTACTACTGCTTTGTAGCATAGTTGCATAGTTGCAAGATCAGGAAGATGATGCCTCCCATTTTCTTTTTCCCCAAGAATTGATTTAGCTATTCATGAGAGCTTATTGTTCCACATGAATTTCAGGAGTGTTTTGTTTATTTCTTTGAAAAAATGTCATGGGTATCCTTACAGGGCCCACATTGAATCTATATAGTGCTTTGGGTTGTATTGCCATTTTGACAATGTTAATCTTTCTGATCCATGAGCAGGGGATGCATTTCCATTTTCTCATGCACTATTTTATTTTTTGAAGTAGGTTTTGTAGTTTTCTTTGTACAGGTCCTTTACCTCTTTAGTTAAGATGATTCTGAGGTGTTTTATTTTCTGAGGCACAATTGTGAATGGGGCTAATTTTTAATATCTCTTCTCTTTCATTATCTGCATATGGGAAAGTTCCACTTTACTATACAAATCTGTTGTTTCCAGGATATTTTTGGTAGGATCTTTAGGATTTTCTAAGTATAGCATCATGCAATCTGAAAATAGTAATAGCTTGTCTTCTTCCTTTTCTATCTGGATGCCTTGATATCTTTTTCTTGCCTAACTGCTATGTCAAGTACTTCCAGTACTATATTGAAGAGAAGTGGTGAGAATGGATCACCTTGTCTTGATCCTGACCTTAAAGGGAAGACTTTTAGTTTTTCCCCTTTGAAAATGATATTTGCTGTGGGCTTGAGGTAGAGGAAAGTTTAACTATTCTGAGGAAATTTCTTCAGTTACTATTTTCTTGAGAGATTTTGTCATAAATGGCCTGCTGAATCTTGTCATAGTGTTTTCTCTGCATCTATTGATGATTATATGGTTTTTATCTTTTATTTTATTGATACAGAGACGTTACTGGGCCCACTCGAGCAAATCGATGAACAACGGGAGGACAGTGACAGTGACAGTGATATGTTGTGTTATGTTGATTGACTTGTGAGTGTTAAGCCATCCTTGAATCTTTGAGATGAAATCTACTTGGTGATGGTGTATATTCTTGTAGATAAGTCACTGGGTTCTATTTGCTAATATTTTGTTGAGGATCTTTGCATCTGCGTTCATCAGGGATCACAGTATCACAGTATCACGATCCTCCCGTTGTTCAACAATTTGCTCGAGCGGGCCCAGTAACGTCTCCATTGGAGACTTTGTTGTTACTGTGTTTGGCATATCGAATATATCACGGATAGCTTGCCAGGCTCTGCCGTGTGGGCAAGACACTCTCGGTAGCTTGCCGGGCTCTCCGAGAGGGGTGGAGGAATCGAACTCGCGTCGGCCATGTTGGTTGCATGCAAGGCAAACGCCCTACCGCTGTGCTATCGCTCCAGCCCGTCTATGGCCATACCACCCTGAACGCGCCCTATCTCATTAGGGATATAAGCCCGTAATTCTCTCTTTTTTTTGGTGTCTCTGTCTGCTTTGTGTATCAGGGTGATATTTACCTCATAGAAACTGTTTAAAAGTGTTTCTCTTTCTTCAGTGTTGTGGAAAAGCTTTCGAAGGATTGGCAGTAGGTCAATCTTTCAAAGTGTACAGTAGTGAATCGATCTGGGCCTGGGCTTTTGTTTTGGGGATGGCTTTTGATTACCATTCCAATTTCCTTGAAAGTGATAGCTCTGTTTAGGTATTCCAAATCTTCTTGATTCAGCCTTGAGAGGTTATAGGAATACAGGAATTAACTATTTCTTTGAGGTTTTCTTGTTTCATTGCATAAAGATTTTCAAAGTAATCTCTGGTGATCTTTTGAATTTCTGTGGAGATCCCAGATTGGCCAGGTGCAAGGCAAATGTCCTACCTTCTATACTATCACCTCAGCCCCTGAACCACTTTCTAGGTCTTGTTTCTCAATACTTTATATCAGACTGTAACAGGGGTTCAATAAGTGTTGTTGAAATTGACAGTACTTAAAAGGATTAGTCAAATGGGCAGATGGATCTGGGAGGATATTAATGTCGTGTCAAATGAAGTACAATAGGGATAGAGAATTAGCTGGGATGTAATAGACTAGGAACCAGAAGAAACAGAAGTTTGCAGACTTCAGCAGAAATAGAAATCCTGACAGATGATCCAGGATTTGGCAACAAGGAGTTTTCCATTTTGAAACTTTTTTAGCAAGAGACATATAGCACAGTGTTGAAGAGTTCACAGTTGGAATTAGAGTTCTTGAGATGATGTCTGTTGATGATTACCAAGAAAGTTTTGGTAAGCAACAGTGTTGGGAAACTTTGTGTTTTTCCCAATGTTCTATTTCTTCATTTGTAAGATGAGAATCACAGTGTTACTAATCACAGTGTTTGTAAGGACTAAATGAATTGTTATACATGAAATGTTTAGTGCTGAAATACACTAAGACCCAATAAAGAAGTTGTGGCTATTGTTAACCATCTCTTCCTTTTTCCAGAAAGTTTATGGGTATACCGTATTAGACAATATGTGTCTCAGGATTTAGTCTGCCCACGCCTCTGCTGAGAGTATAATGTCAAAAGGACATAAGAACCAACATTAAGTTCCCAGTCATTGAAGACAGAATGTTTTGAATAGCAAAATAAGTAAAATAGTAGTGAATTATAATTCAAATTAATATAAATATCTATGAGCACATAACTATATAAGTAAATCACTGATATAGTAAATAAATGGAGGTGAAGCGACAGATTTCCTATGTAGAACTCCATATACATTCTCCTCTCCCCTCAAGGAGGAAGCCTAAATCCCCACTCCAAAATGTGGGCTGTGCATGTTAACGCTTTCCAATGCAGACAGTATGATAAAGAGAATAATAAGATTGACTTGATAGTGTATAAATAAGATGAATATTGTTTCAGTCAGGGAGTCAAACTATAAGAGTGAAACTAATAAACTGTAAGGTTCAAGTATTAATAATATTACTTACCTTTGATATAGTATGATGAGAATGGAACCTTCCCCCCAAACTCATAACTGAAGTCTAATCAAGAGAAAATCAGAACAAGTTTTAGGGATGTCAATAAAATTCTTGGTCAGTACTCTTTAAAACTGTCAAGGTAATTAAAACCAAGAAGATGTGGGAAATGTTCACAATGAAGAAGAACTTAAGGGGACACAAAAATTACATGCTAGGTAGAATCCTACATGGGAATCCTGGAACAGGGAAAGAACATTATCTAAAAATGAAGGAAATCTGGATAAATTATTGTCTTTAGTTAAAACAATGTTTATCAATTCATCAGTTGTGACATATTTTCTATATAAGTAAAAATAATACTAATAGGGGAGATGGTTTGGAACTGTAGATAGTACTCTATAATTTTCACAACTTTTTACAGACCTAAAAGGGTCCTAAAATTGAAATTCATTAAAATAAAGAGAAATGATAGGAGAGAAACAAAAGTCAAACCTAGGAGGTTCTAAATGCAAAGATTCCAGCTCCATTAGACCAAGTACATTTCCAAAGTAGCAACATTATCTCCCTCTACCCTGATGCACACAGAACTCAAACTATGAGTACTCTGAAGAGGTGACAATATGGTGACCCCATTTTCTGCATTTGGAAAACCGAAAGTACCTAGATGTTTGTTTTATCGTAAATAGGCAGTGAGGCATAGAGTTGATGGACAATCTGGACTCTGGAATGAGGCCAGCTCACTCTACCACATACTTAAGCAAATTCTTATCCCTCCTGAGCCTGTTTTCTCATCTATAAAATTATAATTTCTCAACACATAGAGTTGTTGAGATACAGACTTGTTGAGATAATATACTACATAATATATAAAAATGCCTAACAGAGTTTAGCACATAGTGATTAACAGAGTGTTATTCTCTCAAGGTTCAAGACCTTGCCAACAGATCCTAGTGTGTAGGACTCTAAATGCAGGAACAACAGAAATGGTGCCTCAATTTCCTAGAAGTTTCTTATCTAAATCAAACTGGACAGACACAAATGTCTTTAAAGTTTATATGCAGTGTAAATTAGCTAAGTGACTTGACTGGCGCAAGCTGTGGTGTATTGTGGACCTACTTTAAGAGCCTGCATATTTTGAGGGAGAGCCATGTTGAAGCCTCACATTTATGCCATGGCAACTCACTTGGCCATTCTCTTACTGGATTGATTTTCATGGGATCAGGAGACTTGGTTTTAATATGATCCAGCCTGTTTTCAGCCTACACAATGATTAAGCTCAGATCCAAACCAGTTTGAACAGATTTGCCAGTAAAATGTCATGAGATTACAGAGTCAATTCTTCATTGCTCCAATAAATTAAAACCTACAATAGCTACAGTTTTACCAACAACAGGTCTGTTTTGTAATTTTAACACAAATAGCAATTAAGTGTGTTTGGTATGATGTGTGCTCACCACTTTGAGGTCTCCTGATGATTTAGAATAATTCTGTTGTCTCCACTGATGTTTACCAAGGGTCTTTCATAACCACTAGACTATTTAGCCAGGTAGAGATGCCAATGGAAGAGACCATTTTTGCTGGCATCACTGTTCTTTTTTGAGGACTAGCAGAGCAACTTCCTTCTCCATCCAACTGGGTGATTTCCTGGCAGAGTGAGCAGCTCATGAAATGCCAGATCATGAGGCCGAGTTTCCAGCCAGTGCATCTTCCTGCCTATGTTCTTGCACCCTGAAGTTAGCCTCTCAGAAAAGTATAGAATGAAAAAAAAGTATAGAATGGAAGATTCTCTATGCATGGGTCATTAGGCAGAGGAAAACCCATCTTGTGGGATAGCACACAATCCTGCCTTCTGGAATTCTGGCACATTCTCTTTTCTTTGTAATTAAAAATCATGTTTTAATTTCATATAACTTAAAAGTACATAGTTTTTTAAAGTGCACACACTAGCCTTTAATATAGATTCTTCTCTGTATTTATTCTTAGTTCACTATGCTTGGTATCAGGATAGATGTTTTAGATTATCCTCAGAAGTCTCTCATAATGTGTTTTAATTTTTAGATTACATGGTTAGATTATCCTCAGAAGTCTCTCATAATATGCTTTAATGTTTATTTAAGTAATATTTTTTCTCCTTTAGGCACCTTAAACTTTTCACAGGTTTTAGCATTTTATCTTTTAAAGTTTTCTTTATTTTTTTAATCATTTATTTCCTTTTTAAAGTTGGTTGCATATTTATCTTAGTTATCCGGTCTTAGTTATCTGGTAAATTCAATAAGTAAAGTAAGTAAGTAAAGGCCCTCCCGTTGATCATCGATTTGCTCGAGCGGGCCCAGTAACGTCTCCATTGGAGACTTTGTTGTTACTGTGTCTGGCATATCGAATACGTCACGGGGAGCTTGCCAGGCTCTGCCGTGCAGGCGAGATACTCTCGGTAGCTTGCCGGGCTCTCCGAGAGGGGCGGAGGAATCGAACTCGGGTCGGCCATGTTGGCTGCGTGCAAGGTAAACGCCCTACCCGCTGTGCTATCGCTCCAAGGGGGGGGGGGTAAATTCAATAAATTAAAGTAAAATAGAAATCTTTATGCTTTTGGTAATGTGAAAGTGTAAGAAGTTCCTCTCTATACCACTTCATTATAGATAGTTCTCAATCATTAGGTGAATGCTAACTGATGCATATTGAGCATTTAGTACATGTTAGTCCCTCTGCCCTTCACATTCATCATTTCATCTGTAGCAGAGATTGGTTACAGCCACTGCAAATTGCACAGCGGGTAGGGCGTTCGCCTTACACGCGGCCAACATGGCCGACCCGAGTTCGATTCCTCCGCCCCTCTCGGAGAGCCCGGCAAGCTACCGAGAGTATTCGATATGCCAGACACAGTAACAACAAAGTCTCCAATGGAGACGTTACTGGGCCCGCTCGAGCAAATCGACGATCAACGGGAGGGCCTTTACCTTTACCTTTACCTATTGTTTTTCCTGCAGTTGAATTTTACATTTTCCTTAATATACTCAAAATATTTCCAAAAATAAAGTATCTCTTTGGCACTTTGATATTTAATTTTCATGGAGGCAATATTCTATTGAAGTATTATATTTTAATATATTAATTATTTGATATTACACTTAACACAGCGGTAGGGCATTTGCCTTACAAGTGGCCGACCCGAGTTCGATTCCTCCGCCCCTCTCGGAGAGCCCAGCAAGCTACCGAGAGTATCTCGCCCGCACAGCAGAGCCTGGCAAGCTACCCGTGACGTACTCGATATGCCAAACACAGTAACAAGAAGTCTCATGATGGAGACGTTACTGGGCCCACTCGAGCAAATCGATGAACAACGGGAGGACCGTAACCGTGACACTTGATCTTAGCCAAAATGCCGAGAAGTGAGCAATAGCACAGCGAGTTAGGCATTTGCCTTGCACGCAACTGACCCAGCTGACCTGGGTTCAATTCCTCCGCCCCTCTGGGAGAGCCCAGCAAGCTACCAAGAGTATCTCACCCGCACAGCAAAGTCTGGCAGCTACCCGTGATGTATTTGAAATGACAAACACAGTAACAAATGTCACAATGGAGATGTTACTGGACCCGCTCCAGAAAATTGATGAACAATGGGAGGACAGTGACAGTGACAAGTATTTGATAAAAATTGTTTAACTCATAATTTACATTTTATTATTATTAAGGGTTGGAGCGATAACACAGCAGGTAAGGCATTTGTCTTGCATGTGGCCAACCCGGTCGCCCAGATGCCATTCCTCTGCCCCCTCGGAGAGCCCAGCAAGCTACCGAGAGTATCTCGCCCGCACGGCAAAGCCTGGCAAGCTACCCGGGACATATTTGATATGCCAAACACAGTAACAACAAGTCTCACAATGGAGACATTACTGGGCCTGCTCAAGCAAATCGATGAACAACAGGAGGACAGTGCTACCTTCCAATTATTATTAAGAAATTTGGGGAGGCCTCCTCAGTGACACTGGGGACCACTATGGCCATATCCTTTAGCACTTGGGTGACCATGTGGTGCCAAGTACTGAGCCTGGGTCCCTATGTATGCCAAGCAACTAGGTGTTGCATCCCTTTGAAATATTTCCTAGTCCTTAAAAATATATTTTTATGGTAACCACTCAGTTATGAATCCAGGTCACTCTTGGTGATGCTTAATTTGTAGTGCTGGCCTACATGCTTTTGTACTTTGGTATTTAGGGTGTGGGGTGGTGGGATGGTGTGTGTGTGGGGGGGTAGTTAGTGTCATGTCTGGCATGGCTTCAGTGCCCGGGATTCACATGGGGCCTAGTGCACATGTTAAGTTTTGCTTTACCTCCTGAGCTATCTCCTAGCTTAATACTGTCCATTAAAAATCTGTGTCTACTCACCTGTATGTATGATCATAATCATATAAAGAAATCTCAAGGGGAAAAAAACTGTTTCTACTAAAAATCATATAAAACTTATTTTCATATTCAAATCCTATTTGACATTTAGTTCTGTCTTTGTCCAATATTTGGATGTCTTGATAAGAAAACAAGAAATGAACTAATATTTGAGTTACTTAAAAGATCAGGTGACAAGTTAACTCACTTTAAATACGGTTTCTGGTTTCAGAAGACTCCAAGTGCAAAAATGAAAATTAAATGCTAGCAAGAACTCTGCCTGTATCACTCCACTCCCACTCCCCTGGAAAGTCAGTCACACCTGCTGATTAACTGGGAATAAAAGAAATATTCATTCATTGAGTCAAAATGAATTTATTGAAAATCTATTGCAGGCATACCTGTAGGATATGGTCTAGTGAATACAAAGGACTAGTAAAACAAGGACCCTTCTTCTTGGACACATAAAATTAACATAATTAAAATATATGCAAAACTCAGATATTGTTAAATTTAATAAAAATTTGCCCTTTGTATACATCTGATTAAAAGACAAATACTTTTTGAGCACTATGTACAGGACTTAGGAAAACCTGTTCTGTTTATCTTTGCATCCATGAATATACAAAGTGTCTGGCAGTTAAGTACACAGTGCATTATGAATCAATAGATTTACTACATGAAAAAGGAGAATGAGGAAGTAAAGTTGCATGAAAAAATAATAAAAACTGTAATTTTTAGTAGAAAATCATTACAATGACTGTGTTCAAACGTGTACAAGTGAAGAATCAAATTGAAGATCAGGAATACAGATTCAGGGACATAATTTTTTTCCTTGTTTTGGGTTTGATTTGGGTTTGATTTCAGGGTCACACCTGGCTCTCCTCAAGGCTTAAGGTGCCAGGGATCAAATCCAGGAAGGCTGCATGCAAGGTAAATGCCTCACCCACTGTACTATCAACCTGGTCCAAATCATATAATTTGAGGCAATTGTTGGTGTGCCAGAAGAGAAAACTGAACAGATGCATTGTGCCAGGTATCTGAAGCAGTGGTAATCCACCATATATTTGAAAAATATATAGAGAGAGAATTCTATTGAGCTGGCTGATAGTAAGATAATCTGGAAAGTAAATTGAAGTAGAAATATATTTGGGGGAGGTCTATTACAATTGCAAAGATTGTAATAAATTAAAGAACTGAAGTAGATGGTAAGATGAGGGAAGTAAATTTTCAAATATGTAATGAAAGAAAATTTTTCAGTTCTATGTACATGTGTATACCAGATATTTATGTAAGCCAGATGGAGAATATCTCAAGATTCAAAACTGAGAAAAAGGGGCTCCCTTATGTGTCATATGTGAACTTGTGGAGGGTAGAGGTGTAGTCTTCATGTTTTCTGTAAAGGAGCAAAATTTGACAGTAATTTAGTGAAAGATTTCAATCTGAGCCCGAGAAGTTGAGAATGGTAAGAATTTGGGACATGGCTGAACTGTATAAAAAGACAATATAAGAATGTTATTATGCAGAACAGTGAATAACATATCAGTTAATCAAACATTGTTTGTATATCTATTATTAATAGTGATTATTTAATCCATGGCCCATCTGAGTTTGTAAAGTCATTATTTGAATATTAGTTCTACACAATGCCAAACACTGGAATATTTTGTAATAATCCAATAAATTACAGGACTTTTATTGTTTGATTTGTTTTATTTTGAATTAAGGCATTTGAGATCATTTGAAAACAACTTCAGCATTTAATTTGGTTTTCATATTAAAGTTTTCAATCTCTGAAAAGACCCATCAGGCAATAGAGAATATTAAATTCCATGAATTTAACCAGGATCTCATATGAAAATGATAAATTACACAAGAATATATATTTTGGAAAATAGTACTTCCAGGTAAAATTTTTAAGAATACCAAGAAAATTAAGGTATCTTACAAAAAATTATATAACTCATTTAGGAAGTGACTGAAATTCTAAATTATTTCTAGTGAGTAAGGGCATCTTCATAAAGTAAGATAAATAATTTAAAAATTAAGAAAACTATGACACCCTTTTTTTCTGATACTGAGAAATGGTCAATTCTGGAAAATAATTCATACAGTTTTATATCAATAAGATCAGATTTGGCAACGTAGCATCATTGAGGTTAGAAGGTTATGACTGGGTTTAAAATTGTCTTTTGCATAATGTTAAAGATCAAATTTTACTGTTTTATTTTCAGATACTTTGAGTATCTGACGAAAACCTTATCCTTGTCCCCATGAGAAAGTACAACTTTAGATAAAGAATCCTGCTTAAATGGACTCCAAGTTAACATACCTGACTGTAGGAATGCATTCTAAGGTTGGAGAGATAGTACAATGGTTAAGGCATTTATGCCTTGCATGTGGTCTTCCTAGATAAGACCCCCAACATGAAATATGGTTCCCTGAGCACTGCCAGAAGTAAATCCCAGGGCACAGAAGTACAGAGTCAGGAGTAAGCCCTGAGCACAGCTGAGTGTTTGTCCCACCAAAAACCAACAATGTAGCACTGTAGCACTGTCCTCCTGTTGTTCATCTATTTGCTCGAGTGGGCCCATTAACGTCTCCATTGTGAGACTTGCTGTTACTGCTTTTGGCATATCAAATACGCCATGGGTAGCTTGCCGGTCTCTGCCATGCGGGCTGGTTACTCTCGGTAACTTGCGGGCTCTCCGAGTGGGGTGGAGGAATCGAACCCTGGTTGGCCACATGCAAGGCAAACGCCCTTCCCGCGATGCTCTCACTCCAGCCCATCACCAAGATAGCTCAGTTGGGAGAGCTTTAGACTGAACGTCTAAAACCAACAATAACAACAAAAAAAAGAAAAGAAAAAACCACACCAAAAACTTCCATTACCGAAAGTAGCTACTACTCGAATAAAGTTTTGTGTGTGTGCGTGTATGTGTGTGTGCACGTGTGCATCCATCACTTATCACTTAATCACTTAATCCCCGTTATTCATCGATTTACTCGAGCGGGTGCCAGTAACGTCTCCATTCATCATCATGTGCATACATGTGCAAAATAATTTCTTTTTTAACGAAATGTGCTGAGATGTGAAAGAAGAGAAAGGAATATATGTTCTAGAGAAAACATGGGTTTCTCCAGAGAGAAGAAAACCTCAAACAAAACGTTTTTTATGCTATTACCAGATGAATATAAGCATGGCTCTCAGAAACATAGCACACCTGGGGTAAGAAGATGACTCAGAAGGTTCATGCAAAGACTTTGCAGGGAAGAGACCCAGATTTGAACCTCATCACCAAATGGTTCCCCCAGCACTTCTGGGAGCAGCCCCTGAGCACCCAAACTAAACCAAACTAAAACAAAGGGTCTGTATCACTCCAGTATTATTAGATCCTTGAATAAGGCTGATTTATAATAAAAATAGCACTTCAGATCCTATATAAGAAAATTTCTATTTTTATAGATGACAAACATTAGACATAAAGGACATCTCTGTCTATTGATACATAATTAAAATAGGACCTAATTTAACGCAGCAGGATCCCATGTGTACCCAGCTTTTTTTTCTGACCCTACAACTGTGGTTCCCGGACTATGTTGAGGTGCTTTGGGGTGGAGAAGAAAATTCATGGGCGGTACCCTGAAGGTATCCCTTATTTAAGAGCAATGCAACTCATTTAAAAACACAGCAACCCCATAAGAGTTGTTAGTCTAATACTCTAGACTAGCATGTTCCATGTTGATGTTAGATTGCACTGCATCCTTCTCGGTGACATCATGTCTTTGTTAAACACGGTTTGGGCTGATGTTGTGATTTTAAAAGCAAGTTCTTCATAAAGAACATTATGGAGAAGGAACTATTGGTAGTGACTTCCAACTGGAGTCTATGATTTAAGAAGTTGTGAAATATCCATTGAGTAATTGTAGTTGCTTAGGAATAAAGATACAAATATTATTTTTCCTTTAATAATATGTATTTTTACTTCAAAGGCCCCTGAGTTGTGATGACATAAATGTCATTGTTTGAGGGACTAACTATTTAAAAATAGTGAAGACATTTCACTTGGCCTGAGAGTACCATGAAGAATATTACTGGTATATTTTGGCACTGGGAACACAAACTTTTTGGTTCATATATTTATGGATTTTATAGTTTGGGGGACAAATGATTACTCTGGACTTAGTTCTGTCTCTGCATTCATAGATCACTTCTGGCAAGGTTTTGTGGACTGTATGGGGTACTGGGGATCAACCCCAAGTCAGCTGCGCACAGGCAAGTTCTTTACCCACTGTACTATCACTCTAACCCCTGTACATATATTTGAGTAAGATCTATTCCCTTCCTTCTAGTTAATCATATATATACATATATATATCGCTTACTGCAGTTAAGAGTACTAAGTATTTTTCATTATAGATTATTGACAAAAATATGTCATTCTGTAAGAGGTAGAAAGGATATTTGGGGTGCTCCGTGTGTTTAAATATAAATAACTGCACAATGTCATTAAGTGGAGAGGAGAAAGACTTTCATTCCTTTATGAAAGAACAGCATGAGCACAGAGGCATAAAATATGATTTTGTTTCACAAGAGGTTATTGTGTGGAATACTTACAACAAGTAATTGTAGTTATTTAGGAATAACTAAATAACTAAATAAAGGTAGTTTTTATCTTGGGAAGACAATGGAACCATCTGGGTTAGGGAGCAGTAGTAACAGAACTGTGTCTCAGAAAAATATCACTGTGATATACAAGATGGGATAGAACTGTTGGTTAGGGAGCCAGAGGAATCAAAAATAACTATGGTTTCTAGCTGGGGTAAAGCTTCTGGCTTATACAAACTATGATTTATTAATATATGTATTGATACTCCTAGTATATAAATCTGTGACTTGAGGCACTGAATACATTTTGAAATTGAGGTACTTCAGGAAACATGATAACTCTGGAGTTACTTCTACCGTTCTGGAAAAAGGTCAAAATTGGGATGTCAATTTGGGAATCATCCACCTAGAAATGAGAGATGATACTGACAGAATAAAATTTCACAGGGAGCTAACATAGATTTAAAAAAAAAAAAAAGAAGCCGGTGACAGATCCCTGGGGAATCCCCACCACTGGGAGCAGAGGATGAGTTGCTGCAGAGTAGACAGGGAGGAACAGAGGGGCAGAGGAGTGAGCACTGGAGGGAGTTATTCCCCAAAATAAGGCAGAGCAGCCTTTCAGGGTGCGGTTCAGTCTGCAGGCATAGCTGTTGTATTGTACACTGCTTTGTTGAGCTTCCTAGATGTTGCATTTTTGCTAATTGAAGGGTTGTGGTAACCCTGTGTCGAGGGAGTCGATCAGCTTGATTTTCCAACAGAGAGTGCTCTCTTCATGTCTCTGCCTCACACTTAATTAAGGTCTGCACATTTTGTAGACATAATGCTTTACATATTTAATAAACTCCCATGAAGGATAAACATAAATTTTATATGCATAAGGAAACCAAAAAAAAATCCTATGGCTCACTTTATTGTGACAATCACTTCATTGCAGTTGTCTGGAACTGAACCCTACACTAGCTCTGATGTATGCCTGCTAACATCAAACAGAGGAGGGAAAATCCTGTCAGAGAGAGAGTTGGTTTGGGAGTTAACAGGTCTTTCATGATTGAGATGAGTATAAGTTCGATAGAGACAGTAGTCAAATGGTGGTACTGGTGATCTCAGAGGATTTGTTATGGAAATTTGGAAACAGTAGATCTAAAATGGGAGTTTTGAGTGAGTAGAAGTTGGAAGTAAGTTGGTTATAGGACAAGAATAATCTGAAGAGAATGCAGTAGTGGAGAACAGAGCACAGATGGGTTCCCATCCCAAAGAAAGCAGGAACTGTTCAAGTGTCTGATGAGAGACAAAGAGTAAAACACTTTCCTTTCTCTCTCCTCCCTTACTTCTTTCCCACTCCACTTTCCTTTTTCCCTCTTGCTTCAGAGCCAAGCAGGGTGGGGAAGGGATGCACATATCTTTTACAAGTGGGATAAAAGAAATTCTTACGTGTGGGAGGCCAGCCCACATTCAGGGTTAGGTCTGGTGGAGGGAATGATGATGGGTATGTTGGAAGAGCTGAAACAGTGATGCTAATAAGGTAAGTAATTTACACACAGGCTAATTGATAAAAAAAAAAAAGAAATACAAGAAGGATGTATTTTTGTGGACTAGTAGAGAATGGTTGAGTGGAAGGGGCCCTTCTGGCCCTCGCACTTACAGCATTATTTATTTGAGCACAATTGCAGCTCATTTTCACAGAGGCTAAGAGAACTCTGGGCTAGCTTTCATCCATAATTAAAATGCATAGATATATGGGTCAAGGGTGCATGGGAGATACGGGCAAAGTGTGTGTGTGTGTGGGGGGAGCCTGATCAAGAACCACCAGGAAGAAGATCAGCTAAGCAGCTCCTGGTTCCACAAGACAGTGTCACAGAGAGAGGAAAATGCACCCTGCTGTGTGGCAGTGAGTAGAATGTGATCTGAGCATCATAAAGAAAAGAGTCCTTAGCAGCCTTTTCAACAAATGGTGTTGGCAGAATTGGATAAACACATGGAAGAAATTAAAGCTGGATCCATATCTCACACCATACACAACAACCAACTCAAAGTGCATCAAAGACCTTGAGATCAGACCTGAATCTATAAAGTACGTTGAGGAAAATCGAGGCAAAATGCTTGAAGGCCTATACTTCGAAGGAGTCTTCAATGATACAATGCCACTGGCAGAGGCTACAGAATCAAAACCACACAAATAGGACTGCATCAAACTTAAAATTTTCTGCATTACAAAAGAAACAAGCTATGGTTAAACTAAACAACAAAGGAGTGGGAAAATGTATACTCAACACATTAGATATAGGGTTGATTCAAGATCCATAAAGTACTCATAAAGATCAAAAGCAACAACAAAAATTTTAAAGCCCCATCAGAAAATAGGGAAAGGAAATGAACAGACACTTCTCTGAGAAGACCAATGGATGACCAACGGGCACATCAAAAAATTTTCACAATCACCTATTATTAGGGAAATCCAAATCAAGGTGAAAATGAGATATCATCTTACACCAGTGAGAATGGCATATATCAAAAATACTGGAGACAATCTCTGATGCCGGTGATGTGGTGAAAAAGGAGCCCTCAACCACTGCTGGTGGGTCTGTGGTCTGGTCCAACCCCTATGGAAAATGGTGCAGAGGGTACACAGTAATCTCAGAAATGTGCTCCCTTATGACCCAGCAATTCCACTTTGGTGTATCTATCCCCAGGACAGAAAAACATTCATTCAAAAAAAGCACCTGCACTCCATTATTTATTGCAACACTCAGTGCGATAGCTAAGATTTGGAAAGTATCCAGTGACAGATAAATAATGGATCATGAAGATGTGTTATACACACACACACACACACACACACACACACAATGGAATACTACACAGTTGTAAGGAATGATGAAATCATGCAATTCATGGCAACATGGATGGAACTAGAAAACATAATGTTAAAAAAGGTAAGCCAGAAGAATAAGGATAAACATGGGACAATATTAATTATGCATGGTATTTAGGATCATTGGATGAGAGAATGCAATGTTTTAAAGGAGGAAATTCCCAAATCGACATCAGCCCCAGAGTATAGACAGAAAAGGGTAAAAAAGAGTGGGGGGGAGGCATAGAAGAGACAGATGAGAAGCAAAAGGGTCCAGGTCAGGGGATTCAGGTAAAAAGGCATGATAGAGCCAAATGTCCAAATTACAGCAACACTGACATCAAGAGACAACAACACTGAAATCAAGAGATCCAAAGTTTAATAACCAAACTTTGAAAGGTCATTGTCAAGAAGGCATGATGGTATTTTCTGGGGAGAATCAAGATGGGCAGGAAAAAAACCTTCTGTAACTGGTTTTATCAGCAATGTGAAGAGAGGTCTTTGTGAAAATACAGTCCTGGGGATAAGTAGTCTAGACTTAAAGTAGATAATGGACCAAACATGATGACCTCTCAGTGTCTGTATTGCAAACCATAATGCCCCAAAGTAGAGAGAGAGTGTGGGGAAAATTGTCTGCCATGGAGGCAGGGGTAGTGTGAGGAAGGGGGTTATACTGGGGACATTGGTGGTGGGGAATGTGCACTGGTGGAGGGATGGGTGTTTGATCATTGTGTGATTGTAACCCAAGCATGAAAATTTGTAATTTTCTCACGGTGATTCAGTAAAAAATTTTTTTAAAAAAGAGTGGATCAGCTATTTGTGAATATATATCAACATATTCTTGAAATTCCCAATAACATTTTAGAAGGAGGACTTCAGAAAATACATCTTCCCTGTAGGTAAGGAGATGGGATCTTGGGCACATCAAGTTGAAGATTTATTCTGAGAGGCTTAAAAGATACGGACTCATAATGACTTTAGACCATAGGCTTTCACCTTTTTTGACATCTGCAGACCCACACTGGTCCACAGAACAATGGTTGAAAAGCACTGTCAATTAAGTTAAAAGCAATAACTTTTTTTGTGGACTGGCAGGAAATTTCTATGGACCAGCTGTGGTCCACAGATTGGCAGTTGAAAGCCATTGCTTTAGACAATGCATTTGTATTTTCTCAGCATTAATACAACTAACATTTAGCAAGTCTTTAATTACAAGATGTTTATGGCATCTATATAAAACTCATTTCACATTCTAAAGCCTCAGGACACTGAAAACATGTTTAGAATGTGCTGTATTTAAGTGCTGAATTTAGTCAGATGATTCCAGAGAACAAACACTTCTCATTCGTAATAGGTATTTGTAAAAAAGGCTGTGCCTTCTATTACGACTTGATGATTATGATGATGACAATGATGACCATCAGCTGCTCCTGTGGATCTGATGCCCTTTACTCCTCTTCCTTTATACCTCTATAATTTTACCTAAATTCACTTCATTTTGATTCGATTTTTATATCAGCCAGGATTCTCCAGAGAAACAGATCTACTAGGCTACTATGAAGAGATTTATTATGAGGCATGACTCCAGGTTGTTAGGAAGGCTGAGAAACACCAAGATCTGCTGGAACAAGGAGAGCTAATGGTGTTTTTCCAGCACCAGTGTCAACAAGCTGGAATCTCAAGGAAAGTTCATATGTCAGTTTAAATTCAAGAGTCCACTAAACTTAAAAATGTGCTGTTAAGGAGACAGATGGGCATTGGGGGTGGAGGTGGGAAGCAACCTGGAACCTGAGAACATTGGTAGAGGGAAGAAGACACTGGTGGTGGGATTGATGTTGGAACATTGTATGCCTAAAACTATTATGAACAGCTTTGTAAACCACCATGTCTTCATAAAAAATTAAAAAGTAAAAAAAGCCAAAGGCCCCAAATAATTGCTGTCCAAACACAGGTAGTTAGGTAGAAGGAGTTTTTACTTCCTGGAGGAAGAGTCAGCCTTTTTGTTCCATTCAGTTCTTCTGCTGAGTGGGCAAGGCTCACTCACATTAATGAGGGTAATCTGCTTAACTCCACCTTCCAATTCAAATGCTAATTTCATTCAGATATAGCTTCCCGGAAAAACTCAGATATCTCAGCACCCTGTGACTCCCAAAATGAACCACAACAGCTTTATTAATATATAAGATTCATGAATTTAAAACATGCAATTCAATAAGTTTTGACAACTGCCTAAGGTAATATCAGCAGCATCACAATCCTGGTATAGAACCTTTTCATCAGCCTAAAATGTTCCTTTATGCCTTTTTCAGTCAATCCTCTGCCCCAGGCCTCTAACCCCTGGCAACCACTAATCTACTTTCTAGCACTACCGCTTACCCTTTATCAGAGCTATATATGAATGGAATCGCACAGCATGTAATCTTTTGTGTCTGGTCATTTCACTAAGTATAATGCTTTTAAGGTTCAGTCATATTGCCAAGAGTTCAGCAGTTCAACCCTTTATATTACTGAGTTGTATTCCATTTTGTGGATAAACACACGTTGTTTATTCTCTCATGGAAGAATATTTGAATTGTTTTTAGTTCTTAGCAACTATTTATAGAACTACCGTAAATATCCTATCCTATAGGATTTTTGTCACAACGTAAGCCAACATAAGCTTTCATTCTCTAAGCTAAGCTTCCAGGGATTGTTCTTTGATACAGAAAGGGTATGTTTCTTTGAAAGAAACTGCCAAACTCTTTTAAGAGTGGCTCTATCTGTCATGTTGCATTACCACCTGCAGCATACAACAGCTCCAGTTGCTAAGCATATTTCCAATAAAGAGTATTTCAGGAAAATCATTGCTCGAGTGGGCCCAGTAACATCTCCATTGGAGACTTTGTTGTTACTGTGTCTGGCATATCGAGAGCCTGGCAAGCTACCGGGAGTATTCGATATGCCAGACACAGTAACAACAAAGTCTCCAATGGAGACGTTACTGGGCCCGCTCGAGCAAATCGATGATCAACGGGAGGGCCTTTACTTTACTTTACTTTTACTTTACAGGAAAATCATGGGAGGCAGTGTAGAGAGGAGCAGAAGAGGAAAAACATAAATGAATCAGGTTACTCTAGAAACAAACTAATATACCTTTGCTAAGGGGAGTATTAGAATTTAGATATTTAAGGGAGAAGAGGGAAAAGGAAAATTGTGAATGAGGCAACTGTCACATCTTAAACTTAGCAAATATTTGTTGAAACAAAAGAAATCATAGGTTGTGAAAACGGCCTGTTGGTAGAGAGAGTTGGAAGAAAAACAAACAAGCCTTTCCAGATTGAGCTAATGGTCAAGAAAAACAGATCAATCAATCAATCACAACCATCCTGTTATTCGTCGATTGCCTCGAGCAGGCTCCAGTACTGTCTCTTCGTCCTAGTCCTGAGATTTTTTTTTTAAAAAGTGCCATATTCAAGGCTCTTTCAGAGTTCGGAGAATGAGACCCTTCATTGTTACCGGTACGCCACGGGGAGTTTGCCAGACTCTGCCGTGTGGGCAGGTTACATTCGGTAGCCTACCAGTTTGTCTAAAGTAGAAATGAAATGATAAGAAAAACAGATACTGATGACTAAAGATAGGGAAAACACATTCAACATAAGGCTTCCCACTTTTTTCCCCATTATCCCAACTTCAGTGTGAACTAGTCATTGAGGAATGATTTATGTTCTCAATATGAATTAGACAATCGATACTGATATAAGACATCTATATTAGAATATGTACCACAGTGCAATATTCATAAACCTGATGTGCAGAGAAGTCAGTTGGGGATCTTGTTAAATGCCAGTGGTTTTTTTTTTTTTTTGAGGAGCCCCACCCAGTGGTGTTCAGTGCTTACTCCTAGCTCTGTGCACAGGGATCACTCCTAGCAAGCCCAGGAAACTATTTGGAGTGCTGGGTGGCACTTGTGTGCAAGGCAACACCCTACCTACTGTACTATTGTTCTGGCCCTAAATGTGGTTCTGATCCAACATATCTGGGGCATAGCCCAAACTTCTGCTTTTCTTGAGAGGTTCTAGGTAATGACAACATTACCGGACTACATATAGTCTAGTGGTTATGAGTGCAGACTCTCGAGCTGGATCCGACAGGTTCAAATCTTACCTCTGCTATGTATAGCTGCATACACATTTCTTAAGTCTTACCTTAGACTTCTCATCTATAAAATGGTGATGATGCAATAATAGTCTATCTCCCAGGTAAGGGACAGATCAGTCACTGTGTATCAGTATTTAGACCAGTGCCAGAGTAAGGGGGTCTATAGCATAGTCCTATTTTAAGGTACACTAAGGTCTAGTGCCAGGGCAGTAGTATTTCTCACAGCTTTAACCCTGTTGATTGAGTCCTGCACAGGGCTTTCATTCTTCCTAGACCCTCTGCCTTGCCTCTGGTGGCAGTTGCCAGTCCTACTACTGTGCTAATTAAGGGCTCATTCAGAGCCACCAGACTGAGACTGTCTCAGAAAAAAATACCCACTGAAAGAATGTCAAAGAGAGAATGAGAGTGACCATTCAGTATGTTTCATATGGTGTAAATGTCAGCAGGTGCAGTTCTGCGGGGTGACTGGGTCCTTCCAACAATAGGACTGTGTGCAAGATCAGTGTGGGCCGGTGCTCAGATGGTACATTTGAAAGAATTTCTAGCCTAACCTGAGGGCCTGGTTGATGCTAAGAGAGCTGGTCCGATGTGCCCTTCTCTCCACAAGAAGCAGAAAGTGGCTCAGCCGTAGCAGCCAATGAACAGACTCGCTATTGTTGTGGGCATTCTGCCCCTTTAATCTGTCTCCAGCTCCCCTGTAGACATCATAATTGGTCCTCTGGATCCAGCCCTCTTTGGCCTGTCAACTCAGGTCTGTGTTCATGGCCTGCTTTCATCTTCCTGCTTGCTTGGCATATCGTGCTATTCTCATAGTTTTCTGATGTTAAAATTCAGCTTGCAGAGCTTGGATGATCTTCATACCATTTCTGCTTCTCTGTTGGTAACTGTACTAGAAAAACAGCTGTTAATCTCAATTAGGTTTTGATTGCTAATTAGTGGCTACCTGTTAGGATAAAGTAACCCTCTTCCTGGACAGCTATTTCTCATGCAACTGGTGCTCTTGATTTTTATGAGAATTATTTAACTAGATATCTTCTCAAACAAAATTTCCAGTTCTCTGTGGCTTTTATATTTTTCCAGTAAGCTTTGAGGTTTCTTATTCATGTCCCTGTGCCCTGGTTTTCTTCATTTCTTTGCCCAGAGCTTTTCATGAAAGCCATTCTTTCTCTATTGCTAGTGTCTTGGAAGGGAAATCAGATACTTATAATCCCATTCATTGAACTCAGGTTAAGAATCCAAGCTTTCAAACTTCACCTTTAGATTTATGATCTCTGATTCTGCATATATATAATACTTTGAAGTTGCCACTCAATCCTAACAAGCAAAAAGTAGAGCAGACTGAAAATTCAACAGCTCTTCAATTCATAAGAGATGGGAGAGCATAAACAGCTACCCACAAAATTGAAGATCCTGACAGGCAAATGCAGAGTCCAACCCACTCAAGCAGTGACTTCAGTTGAAACAGTTAAGGGTAGGAAAACCGGAGTTGGGCTGATAAATGGCCAGGTACTCATAGTGGATATTTCAGAGTTGAAAATTCAGAGGGATAAGTCTATTGGGTGGAGATTCCCACATCTTTGAGAGTTTTCTCATCATGTGCTTTTGTGGGTTATGGTGATAGTCAGAGAAGTATCCCACTGTGTAAGAGGGGAAACACCATGCTGGAGCTTTCTGTTCTTTTTCTTTTCTTTTTGGTTTTGGGGCCACACCCAGTAGTACCCAAGGCTTACACCTAGTTGTGAGTTCAAGGATCACTACAGAGACAATATGTATCAATTTTCTCCTGGTGTGTGTGGTGGGGTGGGGGGGGTGAGGGAGGAAGGAGGAAATGGAATTCTGGAGGAGTATTCTGTTCTCTTTGCGGGGATGATTGGGCCATACCCAGTACTCCTAGCTCTATGCTCAGGGATCACAAGATTTACCCTTGGGAGAAATTGCTTAAAACAGCCCAAATATGGGTGGGGGAAGGAGGGGTGAATAGAAACACCCTTCCAGCCCCTCTAGTCATCCTGTCCTACCTAAGGGACAGGTGGCCAAAGATGGGAAATGGTACAGCCATTCCGGAAGAGAGTTCAAAATTTTCATGCAAAACTAAACATGCCTTTGCCATATGACCCACTAACAGTGCATTTGGGTATTTACCCCCCCCCCCACACACACACACACAAGAGTTGAAAACCTATGTCTACACAAAAACCTACAAGCAGCTTTTATAGCAGTCTATTCACAGATGCCAAGACTTGATGTCAACCAAGACATTTCTCAGTAGGTGAATGGACACATAAACTGTGGTATTTCCACATAAATATTATTCCTTAGTTAAAAAATGAGGTATTAAGCTATGAAAAGATGTAGTTGAAGTACATATTACCAATTGAAATAAGTGTTTGGAAAGGCTATGTACTGCAGGATTAGAGCTAAATGATATTTGGAAAAGATAAAATTATAGCAAAATATTTAGCAGTAGTTATGGGTTGGAGAAGAAAAGGGAAGAATAGATGAAATGCAGATTTGGGTGGCAATTAAATTATGTTGTATGATAACGTAATGGTGAACACATGTCATTATACACTTGTCTAAATCCATAGAATGGATAATATCAAAAGTGAACTCTAATGTACACTATAGATTTGGGTGATAACGATGTGTCACTATAGATTAATCAGTTGTAACAAATGTGCTACTCTAGTGAAAGGTATTGATAATTGGTAGAGTTACTTATGAGTGGACATAGGGGATCTATGGAAATATATGATTTCTGTTCAATTTTGCTGTTAATGTAAAATTAAAAAACTAAAGTTTTTTCTAAAAACTAAAGTCCAATTTTTTCAAATGGTCTTTATAAGTAAACCTATCTGGTTTACATATATTGGGAGTTGGAGAACTAAGTCACGAGGGCCAAATATGGTCTGGTATTTGATTATATAAATAAATCTTTATTGGAATATAGGTCTGGACATTACAGGTTATTTATATATGTTGTTATCATATTATAATAGCAGAGTGCTTGTATCAAATATATCACAAACTGCAAATTCTAAGATATTTACTTCCTGGCCTTTTTTAGGAAAAGTCTTGCCAACTCCAGACCAGTATTTTGGCAATGTTAGCACCACCTGGGAACTGGTTAGAAATAAAAATTCTCAGGTCCTACTCAGACTGACTGAATTAGAAATTCTGAAGGTGGGATTCTGGTCATCTGGATTTGAACCAGCTGATTTGGATGCGCACCAGAGGTTGAGAATCATTGACCTCTGTCAGTAAAGCTAAGATGAGTTGTTAGGATAAACTTCAGAGATGCATGAGAGGTGAAAGAAGGGACTTGTTAAGCAAGGTCTTTCGTATTCAATCACCTATTCTCAAATTAGTAGGCTTTCTGAGAGGGGCACTCAGCCAGGAATGTGCAAGTAAAGGAAAGCCCCCAAAGAGCCATGTCATAATTCATTAGTTCTGATTGCTATAGCTGAGAGAAATGAACGTGTAACGTGTGCTTTCCATTATGTAAATTATTACATCCTATTGTTTTTAATTTTTTATTTGAGCATCATGGTTTACAATACCTGTCAATGATAGTATTTTATGTATACAGTGTTCCAATACCACACCGTCCACCAGTGGTTGCTCCCCTTCACCATTCTCTCAGGGTCTCCACTCCATTCCTTTTCCCCCATATTCTTTTTTTTTTCAGTTTTACCATTAATTGAATATATGTGTGTGTGTGTGTGTGTGTGTGTGTGTGTGTGTGTTTAAGGTTTTTAATTGAATCACTGTGAGATAGACCCTTACAAAGCTATTCATGGTTAGGTTTCAGTCATACAGCATTCCAACATCCATTCCTCAACCAATGTACATTTCCCAGCACCAGTGTCCCCAGTTTCCTTCTCATCACCCCTCAACCCTCAGCCTACCTATATGGGTAGGTGCTTTTCTTCTCTCTTCCCCCCCTCACTCCCTCTCTTCCCTCTTCATTTTGTGCATTGTGGTTTGCAACACAGATACTAAAAGATTAGCAGGAATAACTCTATCTACGTTTAGCACTCACTTCTTGCCCAATTTAATAATTTCCAGTTATTATTTTCCATTATTTTCATACTGTTCTCTTCTCTATCTTACCTACCTTCTGCCCCACACACAATTGTGGTTGATTCTAACCATTGACCAGTCCTCCTATTTCCTTGGACCTGGGTATTAGTCTTTATATATATATATATCTCAGAAATGAATGCAGTCATTCTATATCTGTCCCCTCTCCAGCTGACTCATTTTACTCAGCATGATACTCTCCATGTCTAGCCATTTATAGGCAAATTATATGATTTCATTTTTTCTAACAGGTGTGTAGTATTCCATTGTGTAGATGTGCCATAGTTTCTTTATCTAATTGTCTGTTCTCAGGCACTCAGATTGTTTTCAGATCAGAATCCATAAGGTGCCTGGAAGAAAAGGTAGGCAAAACCCTCTAAAGTTATCTTCAAAGGTGAAACCCCACCGACCAAGTAAGTGAAAGCAAAGATAATTAAATGGGACTATTTTTAACTAAGAAGCTTCTGCACCTCAAAAGAAACAGTGCACGAGACACAGAGACAGCCTGCAGATTGGGAAAGGATATTCACCCAGTACCCTTCTAATAAGGGATTGATATCAAGGATATATAAGGCACTGGTTGAACTCTACAAGAGAAAAAGAACATCCATCCCCATCAGAAAAGGGGGTAAAGAAATGAAAGAAACTTTCTCAATGAAGAAATTTGAATGGCCAAAAGGCACATGAAAAAATGCTCTTCATCACTAATTATGAGGAAGATGCAGATCAAAACAGCTATGAGATATCATCTCGCACCACAGAGACTGGCACACAACCAAAAGCACAAGAGCCACCAGAGCTGATATGGATGTGGGGAAAAAGGGACTCTCCTTCACTGTTGGTGGGAATACCGACTAGTCCAGTCTTTTTGGAAAACAATAGGGACATCTCAAAAAAAAACTAGAAGTCGAGCTCCCATTTGACCTAGCAATACTGCTTCTGGGAATATGCCCAGAAAGCCCCCAAACACCGTAGAAACACCATCTGCAATCCTATGTTTATTGCAGCACTATTCACAATAATTTCCCATACTCTTTACTGTGTTTTCTTTTCCTTTCTCTACTTTTCCTTTTAGGGGGATTCAAATTCAGGGTCTCATACATGCAAGGCTTTTTAGTTTTTTCTACTATAAAGAGCTTTAATAATTCCATGTAATTTGATCCTAATTTTCACATCATCTATTACACAATTTTACTAACTAGTAGGTTTTCTTATTGTGGGTTTTCATGGAAAGATACTTTAAATTTTTAAACATTCAAATCAATCCAGATCTCATCTATGGTTATTTCTATGACTTTTTTCTCTGTTCTCTTATATTTTCCTAGAATGTCTTTTACTGAACTTGAGGAACTAGCCTCACATCTCAACATTTTTCCTTAACTGCTGCATCATTCTCAAAGAAACTTTCACCTCTGTAGTCTAACTCTTTATTGAGTTTCAGTTTATCTATTAATATGCTGTTTTGGTTATCATATAATTTTTAAGAATTCTGTTTATTTCATAGTAACTTGCTTTTTTAAAAAATGACTACAATACCCTCATAATTATTTCTTCTTGTGGCTAAGCTCTTTAGTAATTTTTCTTCTTCTCAAATATTTGATTTCCCTACAGAGTGATTTCTCAAATTCAACTTTTAGAATCTCTTAGTGTTCTTCATTGTTAATTTTTGAGTTTGAGTATCTATTCTAGACTCTCAACTAAAAGCTGGCAAAACATAGGCCAAATCTAGTCTGCCTACAACTTGTATTTATAAAAGAAGTTTTACTGTAACAACTACACTTGTTCATTTATGTAGTATCTCTTGGCCACTTTTCTATGACTGGTATTATATTACATTGGTAGAATAAAGTAGTTGTGAGAAAGAACTAAACTGCAAAGCATAAGCTTTATAGAAATTAACGACTGCTCTAAACAGAATACAATCCCCCTCCCTGCCCCCCATAGTTAATTACCACACATTTTTACCAATCAGTGAGTAGTACTGCACTGTAGCACCGTCCTCCCATTGTTTATCAATTTACTCGAGCGGGCACCAGTAACGACTCCATTGTGAGACTTGTTGTTACTGTTTTTGGCATACAGAATACCCACGGGGAGCTTGCCAGGCTCTGCCATGTGAGCGGGATACTCTCGGTAGCTTGCCGGACTCTCCCAGAGGGATGGAGGAATTGAACCCAGGTGGGCCTATTGCAAGGCAAACACCTACCGGCTGTGCTATCGCTCCAGTCCAATCAGTGAGTAAATAATATAAATATCAGTGTCTGTAGTAAGTTGATAACAAAAGGCAAGGTAGATGTGTTGAATTTTGGCTGAAGAGACTCAGTTTCTGCCTTATTGCAGTAATTCATTGGGAAACATAGGGAACATTTTCTCAGCTCTGAAGAAACCTTAAGAGTTCCCTTCGCCAGTTACCACTTCAGAAAGCCGTGTTGTATATAAGCCCATTCTGGAGAGCAAAATCTCTATGCTTTTTCTTCTTTGCTAACATTGAGGGGTGATTTACTGCTTGTATGATATTCTCAGTAGCCTTCCGGGTTCTCTGAGAGTGAGAAGTAGAGAATAAGAAGTTGCATGGCCACAAATGCGGCCACGTGATTCCGGGAGTTTGGTGTTACAGTCTCTGGATCCTGGCCGTTGATGGGGTTACACGGCAGTTGGTGGGTGTAACTGTCTAGCTACTGGAAGGTGGGGGAGCTGGGTGGAGGAGGCCCAGTCCCGAACCGAACCAAGCAGGCTTGGAGATCTCAGCCCCGGGTCCTGCATACCTGGGTTCCTCTGCCGGTTCCTTCATGCGTGAGGCTCATCCAAGCATGTGGAGAGTGGTCTCAGCGTTGCTTTGGCTGGGTTCCGGAGGTCTTCAGCTATCGGGGCTCTGCTCAGGGCAGAGAGGGAAACTCAACCCACCTTCCTCCAAGGGGCCCTGGTGAGGACAGCCAGGCACGGGGCAGGAGACGCTGCTTTGTTCTCTTCTGGAAACTTGGCGTTATAGTCTCTGGATCCTGGCCATTGATGGGGTTACACAGAAGTAACTGAACGACTAGAATGGGAAGGAATGGGAGTGAAGATAGATGGTCGGCAACTACACCACCTCCACTTTGCTGATGACATTGTTCTAATAACACCAAACATTAACCAAGCGGCACAAATGCTGACCAACTTTGACTGTGAGTGTGGAAAGGTTGGATTACAGCTGAATCTCACAAAGACAATGTTCATGAGAAACAGTCTTGTTCCTGATGTTCCATTCGCTCTCAACGGAACAACCATCTCTGAATGCAACAGTTATGTGTACTTAGGTCGAGAAGTCAACAAGACGAATGGCCTGGCACCTGGGTTGCGCAGGAGAAAGAGAGCAGCTTGGAACGCCTTCAAGAGCATTGAAGAAATAGCTAAGAGGACGAAGAACCTCCAGCTCCAGGCACATCTCTTCAATTCCACTGTTCTTCCTGCATTATCATATGCCTCAGAGACTTGGGCCCTATGAAAACAGGATGAGAACGCTATTCAGTTCGCTCAAAGAGGAATCAAAAGAGCTCTGCTTGGAGTATCATGCTTCACTCAAATGATAGATAGAATCCGGAGTTCCGACCTCCGTCAATGCTCAAGAATCAAGGATGCTGTCTCGTTTTCCAAGGCATTAAAAATAAGATGGGCTGGACACATAATGAGATTTAGAGATGACCGCTTCTCTAGAGCCATTACCGACTGGATTCCACAGGACGTCAAAAGATCGTGTGGCCACCCACCTATGAGAGGGTCAGACTTCTTCGTCGAGACCCTGAATGATCGGTTTGAGGCTCTTCATGTTCCTAGAATGAGCAGATGCCATTGGGCTACACTAGCATGCGACAGGGATGAATGGAGATGTTACTGGCTCCCACACGAGCAAATCGATGAGTAACAGGATATCAAGTGATCAAGTGAGAGGTTATGAAATTTTCAGTCTCTGGTCTCCATTTCTTCTAGACTCAACACCCATTAGTTAACTTTCCTATGGAAAGTGTATTTTATTTTGAAAGTTATTCCTGGGGCTTTACCCTGTAAATATCCTGGTCACAATATCCTACTCAACATTGATGATAGCAGAGAGGAGGTATATTGGTCCAGCTGCTGGGAATGAATATCTTCTATGAATTTAATTATCCTACATATGTTAATAAAATCTTTTTTTGTACCTGTATAGACTATTCGCATGGAAAGTCCTTAGGGTGGGAGCTTTCTCAAACTTTATGTGTTTCACAATAACCGGGGGGGGGGGGATATTTAATATCCAGATAGTCAGGACCTGCTCTCAGAATTTCTAATTCTATAATTCCAGATTGAGATCTTAGAATTTGCCCAGCTATAAATGAATGGATCAAGAAGTGGTTTAACTATGACAAAGATAGTTGGAAAAGATCATTCTGACTAAGAACTGCGTGATAAAAATAGGTAAAGGAACAAACATGATAACCTCTCAGTATCAATATTGCAAACCATAATGACCAAAAGGGGGGATGAGAAAGAGAGAGAGAGAAGAAGAAGAAGAAGAAGAAGAAGAAGAAGAAGAAGAAGAAGAAGAAGAAGAAGGAGAAGAAGGAGAAGAAGGAGAAGAAGGAGAAGAAGGAGAACAAGGAGAACAAGGAGAACAAGGAGAACAAGGAGAACAAGGAGAACAAGGAGAACAAGGAGAACAAGGAGAAGGGAGGGGACGGGAGGGGAGAAGAGGAGAGGGGAGGAGAGGGAAAGGGAGGGGAGGGGAGGGGAGAGAAGAAGAGCTTACCATAGAGTCAGGCTGGGGAAGGGTGGGAGGAGGGAAACTGGGGACATTTGTGGTAGGAAATGTACACTGGTGGAGAGTTGAGTGTTGAAACACTGTATGACTGAAACTCGACCCTGAACAGCTTTGTAATTCTATCCCACGGTGATTCAATAAAAAAGAGGATATATATATTTATGTGTGTATATATATACATATATATATATGCACACACCCATACACATATGATGTAGCTGTAAGAAAAAAATCATGCAATTTGCCACTACATGGATGGAACTAGAAGTTATTATACTGAGTGGAATTACTCAGAAGAAAGAGAACAGATACACAATGATCTTTCTCATATGAGGGATTTAAAGATACATAGAAAGGGAGCAAGAAATGTCTAAAGGCAACAGAGCTGGAGAGTATTTCCACAAAACATTTTTCAGAGGAGAGTTTGTGGGTGAGGCTTGAATGATAGGGTCATTTGGGACTTTGGTGAAAGGAAGTGGTATTCTGGTGGTGTGTGCGGTGTCAGAATAGCATATGCATGAAACCAATCCTAACAGTATTATAAATCACAGTACCTCAATAAATATTTAAATTTTTAAAAAACTTTTTCTGTGTAATGCTGATGCTGCTGGCCTGAGAATACTAGCTTTAAGGTCTTTAAGGTTGTATAGGCAGGAATCGGTCTTACTTCTGCAGCCCCTTTACGCTTGTTTACATTGAGCTAGACCTTTCTCCAATTTTTTTTATCTTCTAGAATGTTATTGATTTCTGATATACCAGTGATACATTGTTTTTAGAAAGGTGCCATTCTTTCTATCTTTTCCATGGACTCTGAGCATCTCACAGGAAATGCTTCATCTTCTACCATGATTTACTTTTCCTTTGAGGTCTCTTCTCATTCATTTATGTCTAAAGAGAACTTTTCGGTCTAGATTTAGCTCTAACATTTAATGGTCACCCTTGCAATGTACTTTGGAGTGGTAACTTAAAATTTTTTCCAAAAGGATAGTCATTTGTCTTAGCATCATTTATTCAATAATGATTATTTTTCTGATTTGTGTTGCCACCTTTAATATATACTAAAGTTCACATCCATACTGTGGTCAATTTCTGGGCTATTAAATCAAAGACAGACATTGATCTGTCTGCCAATTCTTTTGTCAGTAGCACACTGCTTTAATTAGTGAAGTTGTATTATCTGGTAGGATATATTTTTTCCCATTACTCTTTACTTTCAATATATTTGTGCCTATTTGTGCCCTTTATCTTTAAAATTATTTTGGCAAACTCGAAGAGCCTTATATATTTTATAGTTTTAATGAGACTTTCATACATCTATTAACTATTTTGTGAAATATTGGCAATATTTTTACAATCAAAACAATGTATTTATTCAAGATTATTTTTATATAACTCAAATGTTTTATTATTCTGCAAATAGATCACATACTGTTCTAGGATGTTTATCTTTTATGTTGAAATTATGAAATGAAACTTTATTTTTCATTGCAGTTTCTTGTTCCATCTTTGAAAAGAGTTGCAGGAAGAAGAATGGAGAAAAAAGTTGCAAAAATATTCTCTTTTTGTAATAGGAGAACTCAATGTGAATTGGCTCATGAAAGTGGGTGTTTATTTTGGGTTTCAATACGTTAGAATTCGTGGCAGTGCTTCTCAACTTAAGCCCCCATAATAATATGCTTGCATTATGCTGAATTTTTTACAATAAAACAAAAAGAATGTTAAAATCTAATAATAACAGAAATGTAATTCATAGTTAAGTTGCCCTTCAGTAGCCAGGGACAATGGAGTGCTTCAAGCATACAATTAAGAAGATACCCTCTTTTCATTTTATCCAAGGCCAGTTTTTTCAGTGCCAGAGTACTGCTAGGATATGTCAGCCCCTTAACAATATTTTTAATTTAGTTGATATTCCCAAATGATCTTTCCAATTTTGGATGATGTTTTGCATATTGCCTTTAGTTCAAAATACAATGCATTCTTTAGGAAACAAAGCCTTTTTCTGGTATTAAAATTCAGCTAGGAATGCTCTGAAGATAAGTTGCTCCCTAAGTCTGGGAGATATATAAAATTTGACGAAAGATTATATTGGAGGAAAAGCTTATTTTAAAAGTTGAATAATTGTGTAAGTCCTAGAAAAAAGAAAAAAAGAAAGGAAGAAAAAATCCTATTTTAAAGTATTCATCGTATCTAAGACACTACCAATTATGTCTCATCATTATTTTGTGTACTGCAAAGAAAGAAAAAAGTTTTACCAGACAAACTCTATGTATATCACTGCAATTTTAGAGATTTTTAAATTAGCACAAATGTGTTTTGAATAAATCATATAATAGAATGCGTTAAATAATATTTATTATGCAATATTATCTAATAATATCTATTGAAGGTAATTTAACTGAAAGCAGATTTGAAAATAAAAACCATGCTGACTCACATTCCTAGAAGCAAAGAGGAAATGTCACCTTCAAGGAAAGATTGATCCAGAAGTTAATATTGTTATTAAAGGCCCACTGTCCTATCTCAGGATAAGCGTTATTCTCC
This sequence comes from Sorex fumeus, assembly GCF_029834395.1. NCBI lineage: Eukaryota > Metazoa > Chordata > Mammalia > Eulipotyphla > Soricidae > Sorex > Sorex fumeus. The sequence continues at coordinate 12,586,737 of NW_026606072.1, forward strand.
AAGTCTGATTTCCTTACAGACCTTTGTGTTCACAATGAGACAAATACATAGTCTTATTTTGAGCAAAATTGAATGAATTGGCCAGACTTTCATAGCCAAATTACTGTGATATTAGCGGTTGAATCCAGTGGGGTGACTTTTCCATCAATGAACAAATGACTCTCTGAACTGTGTTATCCGGTATGATAATGCCTCACTTCAGAGAACCTTCCTCTATATTTAATTCAAAAATAGACTCTAATGATATCATCTACATACTAGGAAGGTATGAAAAGGTTCATATCTTACCTAATTAGGGTTTATGGGAAGAGCAAAACAGGACTCTCAAGCATGTTTAAAACACCTCAACAAGCATGGTTGGCCTTTTTAAAATTTGCAGTTAGAGGTGACAAGTGGGAGAATTCTGGGTTATAGGTAGGAACAAGGTTTGTACCAAGAGACAACTCTTAAATAAAGTTTTCTTAATAATTTACTAAATGTGGGACACATGGGGGAGAGAAGGTAAAGCTTAAACTGTTAGCACCCAAACATTTAAAAATGGAGTGTTTACCTGAGGCCATTTACAAAAAAGGTTTTCCTGCATTTAGCCTATAGGAATAGAACGACCTTTATGCACCTCTTGGGGGATGTGGTGGGGTCGGATTCCCCTGAATCTCCTGCGTGTGGGAGGCTGGAGGATACCAGGTCAAACTCAGAGGTCTGCTCTGAAGGAAAAGGTTTGGGTGAATTGGTTGCTGGCTAGGCCAACACCAACTAAAATGTTCATTTAGATGCATACTATGTTTTCTTTTCTTTGTGGAGACAGTGAGGCATTGGGCCACACCCATCTTAGCTCAGGAAGCTTCTCATGGCTCAGTGCCCAAGGATTACTCCTGATGATGTCCTGGGGTCAGATGTGGTATCAGTATCAAACCAGGGTCAACTGCTTGCAAGGTCAGTGCCTGTGTCCTGTGCTATTTCTCCTTCTGCACCCTCACTGTATTGAACAGGCTACAGAGATGAACATTAATATCTGCTTGGAGCTGAGTTGATGGTCTGCAAAGTGGATCTTTTACTCACTAAACAAATGGCATTTTGTTCTCGATAGCATTGCAATATTTCCACACTAAGACACACACTTAGATTCAATTTTATGCTCATGGATTCATTCAAGGTCTATGCTTTCTCATGAAAACTTCACATGAATCAACTTATTTTACAGTTATAGCTGCTGTGCATGACACAAAGTTTCAAAGCAAAGTTGTTTGTGTTAACAACCTTCATCCTCACATTATCCCTCTGTTCATACTCCTCTACTTATATATGCCTTGTTTTTCTTTCAATCACTTAAATTTCTTCTTGAAAAAGACCACTGCCTAACTGACTTTGGTCAAGTAATTAAAAATAAAAGTAATACCCAGGTTTAAAAAATTAACATTAGAAATGATTGCTCTTTGAATCTATAGAAATTTTGTCACTACCCATTCATAGGTTGAATTTTCTCCTCAAAGCTGAACATACATTCTAGAAGATGCTTTTGAGCAGGTTTATTCCATGTTATGGAAACAAGACATTAAAACCTTTTTTAAGGGCTGGAGCAATAGCACAGTGGGTAGGGCATTTGCCTTGCACATGGCCAACCCGGATTCGATTCCCAGTGTCCCATATGGTCCCCTGAGGACTGCCAGGAGTAATTCCTGAGTGCAGAGCCAGGAGTAACCCCTTTTCATCGCCAGGTGTGACCCAAAAAGCAAAAACAAACAAAAAAACCCCAAAAAAGTCTTTTAATCTGTTTAGAATACCGTAGTTGTGAATGCATAATATATAGTATCATGAACTAGAATTGCATAAGCTCTTTTCAAAATGGATCTTTTATTTAGAGAATTTGAGGTAACTGTGCTGAAAAGATATCTTAGATCTGAATTTTTTCGCAGTGGATTTATGGAAGAAATTTAGTTACAATTCAAATATCTAAGCATTCTTGTGATCGTCAATGAACTTTAAATAAAAGCCTTGGTCTTGGTATAGTAAATGCTGTTACACCACCATTTTCTCCACTGCTTTCCAATGAATAAAATGTGGGGATTTCAGGAACATGAACTGAATCGAGTTAACTAAAAGTGATTCGGATTGTGTTAACCAAAGTAAGGGATTAAGTGAACTAAAAACAGAAGAGGGGTAGCACGTCAGAACATATCAGGTTGACTAGTTTGCGGAGAGCTACTTTGAATTTGATGTTGCACACATACCCTGCTGTTCTGATTGCTAATTGGTTTTGAATGAAATAAATTTTGGATTTTAAAATTTGTGTCACCCAAGAAACAATCCTTTTCTTAAAAAAGAGAGAAAAGTGTCTTTGTTGAAAGCATGTATAGCTTTTGGCAGAGATGGAGGGGTCTTGTTTTGTTTTGTTTTGTTTTTTTTCTCTTTTTGGGTCACACCCAGTGATGCACAGGGGTTACTTCTGGCTCATGCACTCAGGAATCACTCTTGGTGGTCCTTGGGGGACCATATGGGATGCTGGGAATCAAACCCGCGTCGGCCGTAAGGTAAAGGTAAAGGTAAAGGCCCTCCCGTTGATTGTCGATTTGCTCGAGCAGGCCCAGTAACGTCTCCATTGGAGACTTTGTTGTTACTGTGTCTGGCATATCGAATACTCTCGGTAGCTTGCCGGGCTCTCCGAGAGGGGTGGAGGAATCGAACTCGGGTCGGCCATGTTGGCCGCTTGTAAGGCGAACGCCCTACCCGCTGTGCTATCGCTCCAGCGGCCGTGTGCAAGGCAAATGCCCTACCCGCTGTGCTATCATTCCAGCCCTGATGTCACTTGTCACTTGTCATCCCATTGATCATCGATTTGAGTGGAAGCCAGTAATGACTCCATTCATCCCTGTCACATGCTAGCTAGCCCAATGGTGTATTGGGGGCTCTTTCAGGGTCAGGAGAATGAGGCCCCTTATTGTTACTATTTTTGGCATATCTAATACACCACAGATAGCTTGCTAGGCTCTGCCCTGTGGCCAGGATACTCTTGGTAGCTTTCCGGGCTCTTCGAAAGGAGGGACATCAGTAGGCTAGAGTATAAGAGGTCCAGGAAAAACTGCGTAGCTCTCTTCCGGGAACTTTGTTTTATAGTCTCTGGATCTTGGCTATTGATGAGATTACATGGCGCCAGGGGCATTTTGTGGGTGTGGCTGCCAGGCTATTGGAAAACTGGGGATCTGGGTGGAGGAGGCCCAGTCCCGATCTGAGCAGGCTTGGAGATCTCAGCCACAGGTTCGCATACCTGCGTTGCTCTGATGGTTCCTTCATGGGTGAGGCCCAAGAGAGTGTGGAGAGTGGCCTTGAGCATGGCTGTGGGTTCTGGAGGGTTTTGGAACTTGGGCTCTGGTTAGGGCAGGGAGGGAAACTCAACCTGCCCCCCTCCGAAGAGACCCCAGTGAAGACAGCCTGGCACAGTGGCAGGAGATTCTGCCCTGATGGAGTTTTAAAAAAAATGCACACAACCTTATTGAAATAGCTCATGCCTCACACTCAGCAACGGGGTAGGAGGAATAGAAGATGTTGATGTGCGTGCACTACTGCAGGCAGATAGATTATGGGCCCCTGAGGAATGGGTTGGAGAAACCACATGGTACTGAATTCCAGGAGAGGGAAAACAGTGTATGCTTTTCCTTCCTTCTTTTCGGTGTGAGGTTTGAGTCTCAGTTGTGTCTTAAAAGTTGTGGCAAAAAGTTTCTTGCACAATGCATGAAAGTCATATGAAAGGTTCCTGACACCTTATCTCACTTTAATGCCCTCTGAGCCTGACTGGGAAGATTAACACTGATAGTCGCCTTTGTTATTGCTCCTCTTGTTTGAGTTTTCAATGATACAAGTTTATCAAATAGTCTTTATCAACCTGAAATGTAAAATTCCTATTTTTTCTTTTTCTTTTACGTGTTTAAGCCCTTTTCCTAAATGAGATGAAAATCACTTTTGAGAAATAAGACTGACTATGGAATGTCAATAGAAAGCTATAAAATTAATCAGTACCTCTGTACAAATCTCTGAAATGTGCATTTAACCTAACTTCAAAGACCCATCTTTGCATCCTCAGTATTCAGCTATGATTGTCCAATTATTCCAAAGTCTCCTGTCAGCCTTACACAGGAGCAATGAAGGGGATTTGGTGATGTTTCGTTCTATCCCTTTTTACCTAAACAGATTTTATTGGGGAAAAGTTACCAAGGAGTAGGGGCTTGAGATACAGGTATCTTCTGAATATAAAATGTTAATACCCACATAGCTGATTTTCCAGTTGGCACATGCTTTTTCTGAAGTTCTTTGAAGACAAAGAAACCCTCTATCCTTCACCCAGAAAAGTTCCTTATACGAAGAGGGCCTTTCAAGTGAGCTTTTAATCACACCACAGACTGAAACCAGTTTCCCTTCTAACTTCCTGTGTGTGGCTGGTGTACTGTAGGCCACAGTGTTTGCAAATGGAAGATGTTTTGACCAGTACCAAAAGATTATGTGTCTGGATACCTCAGAATAGAAGAAATGTGCTGATAACCATATTAAAATAATAAAAATGCCATTATGTTTTTCAAGGTAGAGTCAGGTTTAGTTAATCAGCCTTGGTTTGCAAGATTCCATTTGTTTCTGTGTTGAAAATAGTGTCAGGTTGACAAGTCTTTTGTTCCCACACTATCACATTGGCTTCTATTCTAATCTATGTGATATCCAGACAATACAGATAAGCTAAACGTGGTTTAATCAGTTCTGACTTTTCTGATATGACTGATATTTTTGCCTGGATTTTGATTAATCAGAAATGTATAGAATATTCATGCCTCTTTCCATAGTTATGACAGGTACAGACTTTGCTTTTCATATGTTCAGAATGATACCACAATTCAAAGTGTCCCTTTCATCTGACATGCTACTAATTGAATGATTTTCTTTCTTTTTTGAAATAACAGAATAGCCAGTTAGATTTATACTTTTGAAATAGAAAGTAGAAAATGTGCTTTAGAAAGCTTCTGTGAAGTGTTATCAAGGGTAAATAAATTTATAATGATTTAATTCACATATTCTCTCAGTACAATAATTTCTGAAGGTTTTACTGACTTGATAAGAAGAATAATAGAAAAATATAAAAAATGAACTCAATGGCAAATGTCAAAAGATTAATATCAATGTAGGAGATGAATATCATTTTGTCTTTCAGGGGAATGTATTTTTCTCTTCTTCATCAAGACTTATTCAAAATTCCTAAAAATAATGCCAAATAAAAAAGTACAGGCAATGGGGTTTGGTCTCAAAATGGGACAGGCTTCTGATTGTCTTACCAAAGGCAGAAAGATCCTTTATATTGCACTTACACATGTAGGAATCTGGAAAGACCATCCCAGTTATTTTTATATAAAAAACAAAACAACTCATCATTTTGAGAACACGGTCTTATATGTGGCAGATATTGTTAGACATTGGTAGGAAGAACTTAGCTAAAATTGTTAACACAACTGATGAAGACAGTATAGGCAAGCAAACTGAATATAGGTGAATAATGCAGAGAATTTAGAACTTCTGGGGGCTTTAAATCCTCATTCATTTGTACTTTGTTTGCCACTTAACCTCATCATCTGCACACAAAAAATAATAGTGATGGTCTTGAGAGAGTATCCATTAAAGTATGTGCTTGTGGGAAGAAAAGTCGGACTATGAAACAGATAAGATCCTTCTCCCTGGTCCTCTCCCCTAGAACTGTGTAGCATAATCTTTATACTCTGGGAAGAAAGCCAACAAACACCTACTAATGAAAACTCATTATAACTGAGAAGAAAAATAGAAAAATCAAATCACCTAAACTGAAGGAAGGTGCAGGAAATCTGAGAAATCAGGAAAAAAATTGGGTCTTGGATACACAAGGATTGACAAAGCTTGAGGTGTTATTTAGTTTTTGTTTTAAGCCCTGAAAACCCCATCCAGTCATTCTCCTGGGTCTGTGCTCAGGGGTGCCAGGGACAGAATCCAACACAGCGGTGTGCAAAGCAAACTCCCTATCTACTGTACTATAGCTCTGGCCCCTGAGGCATTATTTAAACAAGAAAGATTGCCCTTGTCACCCTCACCAAGCTAACAACTGTCAAATCACAGTGGCATTCTGTTGGGAGTAAAACAAGAGTGTAAAAGACTCTCTTGGAGGTGCAGCAAAAAGAGATGACCTAAGGGTTAAGCAAATATTGAAAAGACCATCTTGTACCAACCCACAACTTAAACACAAGTTATCACAGGAGGAATTTGAAGCCTGTGGTGCATTGTGGTTAATATTAGCAACATGAAAACCTGGAGTTCAACTCCTCACTAGATTAATTTAAAAGATCACATAAAAGCCTAACATAGAAGAGGTATGCCCACTTTCAGATTAAAATTATTTACGTGAATTATTGCTACACAAGAGGGACCTTTTTCAATCACAAGAACAGAATACAAAGCAGATAGAAAAGCAAGTGAAAACAATATACAAAAAAGAGATAAAACAATTGAACCAGACTTAGATAAAACACAAATGTTAACACTTTCAACCTAGACACTTAAAATAACTCTAATTAAAATGATAATACTAATAGGAAAGGAGTGCAATAGGCAATGTGGGATGGTTTAACTTCAGCAAAATCAGAGAGAAATGCTGTAAATGAGAAACCATAGTTATCAAGGTATTTAATATCTTCAATATATTTACCAGTGGTCTCAACACAACTGAAGAAACTGAACTTTAAGATATGTCAATTAAACTACAAAAATAGAAACACAAAGACTAATACTAATGATAAATGGAACATCTGAAAACAGTAGGAGAAAGTTCATGTCTAGTAAACGTGTTTTTAGAATCCCAGAAACAAAAGAAAATAATGCCTGAAAAATTATCAACATTGATGATAAATGTCAAGTCACAGATTTAAGAAAATCAGAAGCAGTGGTCATGGTTTTCCAAGTGGCTATGAGTTCTGGCACCCTCTCCATGCAGACCTTCCTAGTGCCTGAACTCATAGAAGCATGCAAGCAAGCGAGCCAGTGTCAGAATTTGAACACACACTCTGTAAATGACCCTGAGTGACGCTAAGGTTTGGTTCCTCCAACAGCTCAGACTAGTGGTGGGCGTGGTTTTCTGAATGGGCAGCTGTCCTTGGCCACCAGTTAATCTCCCCTGCATATCCTGAAAGATCCACATTTTAGCTTCCTATACTGAACTTTCACCAGGGCCGCTTAGCTATCCCCACAGTATTAGGCCAATACTCTATTAGACCATACTACAATCAACAATTCCCCCAAATCCACGAAAGTAAAAGCAAGAGCAAGAAACAATACAATCCTAATCAAAGAGTAACAGTAAATTCAGGCCAAGAACATACTCCCTGAATCAGTGCAAGAGGCTCCACTCAATTACATAGGAAAACCAAATTGGAAAGAAATGTCTTTGAGAGGAAAGAAAGACCACCATCCACTAAGCTCCCCCAGAATCCTCCCTGACAGTTATGGAGGGACACTGGTAGTGTATTGGAAAGAATCGCATCCAGACTACCACGAACACCATTGGGGAGACACCACAGAGCCTCAGCATGAGAAATAGGCAAAGATAGGAGCCCTGAAGCCTCAACAATGATTATCTGTCTACATAATCTCTCTGATAAAAAAAAAACTCAGAGATAAAATTGTGAAGACATTTAATGAGTTCAAAGAAACAGTGGAATGGACATCCAATAAAATATGAGAGGATATGAGAGCAGAAATAAGAAAACTACAAGTAGAAATATTATTATTAAAAAATCTGGTAGGTAAAATGAGAATCTCAATGGAAGCCCTTAACAATAGAATAATAGCAGCTGAAGACAGAATCAGTGAGCTTGAAGATGAGATGCAGAAACTCTCTAGGCAGCAGCAGAGGTGTAAAGAGACCTCAAAATAAATCAATGGCAGACAACAGGACTTTGTAATGAATTCAAGAGGAACAATGTAAGAATCATCAAAGTCCCAGAGGGACAGGAAGGCAATCCCAATGAATAAATAATAGTCAAAGACATCATTGCTGAAAATTTTCTAGAGCTGGATAATGCAGATATCCAGATCCAGGAAGTCCAAAGGGTACCAGCTAAAAGAGATCCTAATAAAAAGACGCCAACACATATGCTAATCAGAATGATGAAAACCATAGATGAAGATACAATATTGAAAGCAGGGAGATCAAAGAAGGAAATTACATATAAAGGAGTATCCTTAAGATTTGTAGCAAACCCATTGAATAAAACCTTCCGGGCCTGAGGTTAATGGTGGGATATAATTTTTTTTTTAAAAAAAACCTTAATGAAGTGAAACTCTCACCAAGAATACTTTACTCAACTTCATGGATAAACAACAGCTCAGGAACTTCATAGACTCAAAACAATTTTGAAAGAACTGAAGGAATACTGCAAGGCAAGACAAACCCCACAAACACAATAAATGTTTACAGAAAGATTTCACAAAACCTCATGAAAATAATCTCTGTCAATGTCAATGATCTGAACACACTAATAAGAGACATATAGTGGCAAAATGGATTTAAAATAGAATCCAACATACTGCTACCTGCAACTGACATATTTGAATAATAAGAGCAAACACCTACTCAAAGTCAAAGGCTTGAAAACAATTCTTTAAGCAAACAACTCCTTCAGAATAGCCGGGATGACCATACTAGTATCTAATGACATAGATTTCAGGCTGAAAAAGGTTAAACAAGACGGTAAAAGTCATTTCTTAATAATCATGAGATACATACTTCAGACAAAAATTAGACTTTTATACATACATAAATCCACCCAACAAGGGGTCAGCAAAATACAACTGCTAATAAATTTCAAAAAGGACATTGGTAGCTACTCAATAGTAGTTGAAGATTTCAACATCACTTTGTCACCCCTTGATAGATCAACAAGATTAAAACTCAGCAAGAAAATACTGGCTTTGGAAGATGGAAGAGAAGGGGCTAATAGATACATACAGGACTTTTCATTCACCAAAAGCAGAACATACATTTTTGTCCATGCACATGGGACATTCGCAGTATACTGACCACGTGCTGGGCCACAAAACATACCTTCATACAATTGAGAGAATAGAAATTATATTATCTGTCTTTTCAGACCATAATACACTGAAAATACACTGAAGTTAATTACATACAGATAGAAAACCAAATTAAACACCTGAAAACTAAACCTACTGAACAACCAGTGGGCCAGAGAGGAATTCAAAAGATTCCTGCAAATGAGTATAAGGACATGAACTACCATACCTTGTGGGACACAGCAAAAGCAGTATAAAGAGGAAAAGTTTATAACTCTGCAAACATTTCATCAGGAAGGAAGAAAGGGTCTACATAAATAAATTAAAATGTTGACTTCAGAGTTTAAGATATCAGAAAATGACAAACAAACAGACCCCAAACCAGGAAGGAGGAAGGAAATTAAAAAAACTTGCAGCAAAAAAAAAAAACTGGAATCCCCAAAAGCAATACAAAAGATCAATGAAAGCAATAGCTGATTCTTTGAAAAATAAACAAGACTGATAAACTACTAGTAAGGCTCACAAAGGAAGAGAGATAACCCTAATAAACCCAATTAAAAATCAAACAGCACATGCCTCTCCTCTCTGGAAAGAAAGATGGTGGCTGCATGGGAGCCTTGTGGAGAGCAGGTATGAGCCGGGGTGGGGGCGCGACTGAAACCTCATGGGACGGGGGTCATTCCTGCCCGTCCTTCACGCCCTACCGAGGTCACCAGTTGCCCCCCAGGAGCGGCTCTCCGGCATGGCCATTACTCCAGAGTACAGAAACCAATCTCTTAATTATCTGACTCTCAGTAGAAATACTTCCAGGGTTAATAAGTAAAATAGCAGAAATCCAAAACCTCGGATGCGATAGCGGCCGAGCAACATTATCGAAACAATGAAGCTAGTCAAAGTAGAGTGTTAACTAGAATTCATCTACCCCAACAGGTATTTGGGGGGGTTTATTGGGGTTCTTCATGGTGAAAAATAAGTATTGGTAAAGGGAAATGTGATTGATATTTGCATTATCGAGACCTAGACCTGAAAGCTTTGTAACTTTTCCCACAGCGATTCAATAAATAAATAAATAAATAAATTTAAAAATAAAAAAATAAAACAGCACAATAGTAAGTATAGAAATTCAAAGGATAATCAGAGATTACTCTGAGAATCTTTATGCCACAAAATAAGAGAACCTCAAAGAAATGGAAAAATATCTGGATTCCTATATTGTCCCAAGGCTGAAACAATAAGGTATGAATTATCTGAAAAAACTTACAACTATCAAGGAGATTGGAAATCAAAAGTCTTCCCCAAAACAAAAGTTCAGGCCCAGATGCATTCATTAATGAATTCTGTCAAACCTTTAAAGAGGACCTACTGCTAATCCTTTTCCAGAATTTCAGAAAATTGAAGAAATAAAAACAGTCCAAAACAGTTTCTATGAAGCAAACATCACCCCCATATGAAAAGCAGACAGAAAGCAGAGAGAGAGAGATAGAGAGAGAGAGAATAACAGACTGATATCCCTAATGAAAACAAATGCAAATATTCTAAGCAAAGTACTAGCAAATAGAACTCATCAAAAATCACAAACCATGACCGAGTAGGAGATGCAAGGATAGTTTAACATATGCAAGTCAACCAACAAAATGCACCATGTCGATAAAAGAAAAAATATATGATCATATCAATAGATGAATGCAGAGGAAACATTTCACAAAATCCAGCACCTATTCATGATAAAAACTCTCAACAAAATGGGAGTTGAAGGAACTTTCCTCAATATAGTCAAAGTCAAGTATGACAAGCCCACAGCAAGCATTATTTTTAGTGGCAAAAAACTAAACGCTTTCCTCTAAGATCAGACACAGACAAGGTTGCCCAATCTTGCCACTCCTATTCAATATAATACTAAAAATACTTGCCATAGAAGTTACACAAGAAAAAAAGATATCAAGTATATCTAGTGAAGAAAGGAAGAAGTCAAGATTTCACTATTTGCAGATGACATGCTACTGTATTTAGAAAATCCTAAAGACTTACAATAAAGCTGCTAGAAATAATATATTTGTATAATAAACTGACAGGCTACAAAATTAATACACAAAAGTATGTGGCTTTCCTTAATGTGAATGAAAGAGAAGAAAGAAATATTTGATAAACAATCCCATTCACATTTGTGTCTCAGAAAATCAAATACCTCAGAATTAGTTTAACTAAAGAGGTAAAGGACCAATGCAAAGAAAACTATAAAACACTGCTTGAGGGCGTATGGTGCTGCCAGAAGGTCAATCTGTACCTGTGAGGCGAGTGCATCAGCAGCCTGATGGCGCCTTCAGACTTCCAGATACCCCAAAATTGCTGCTCTGCCTTTGGCAAGACCCCAAAAACTTGGGGCCAAGTTTACCAAGAAAGTAAACGGCCAAAATTAGATATGTGGGAAACACCAAGAAACCACCTCCAGCTCAGCTATATAATTGGAGGCATGGCCTCTCTGGTTCCTAATTGAACTGCTTAACAACTATGATCCCAGAGACTCAGAAACAGATCTCGAAACCCAGTGGCTTTTGGCAGAAATGCGTCCGGTCCTGCAGTGAGTTACAGGTGCTGGGCCAACCCAGGTGGGAGTAGGTTTCGTGCCTTGGCCTGTTCCCCCTGGCGACCTGGTGGCCACCATCCTCCAGAGGCCAGTGGACAGTCAGGTGTGGGCCTGCAGTGACGAGACACACAGGGCCTCATGGGGTGGGGGTGGAGCCAGTCCTGTCCTCCCCACCCTAACAAGACCCCAAGTAATCGCCCACAAATGGCCTCTATGGCTCCTGATCAAGCTGCTTAATGGCCATGATCCCAGAGACTCAGAAACAAATCTTGGAACCTAGTGGCTTTTGGCAGAAATGTGTCCGGTCCCTGCATTAGGTTACCGGTGCTGGGCCACCCTAGGTAGAAATAGGTTTTGTGTCTTGGCCTGTTCCCCCTGGTGGCATGGTGGCTGCCACTCTCCAGAGGCCACTGGACAATCAGGTCTGGGCCTGTAGTGATGAGACACGTGGGGCCTCATGGGATGGGGGTGGAGCTGGCCCTTTCCTCCCCACCCCAATGAGACCCCAACTCGCAACCCACAAACGGCCTCTCTGACTCCTGATCAAGCTGCTTAACGTACATGATCCCAGAGACTCAGAAACAAATCTTGGAACCCAGTGGCTTTGGGCAGAAATGTGTCCGGACCCGCAGTAGGTTACTGTCGCTGGGCCACGCTAGTGGGGAAAGGGTGCTGTCCCTCCACCTGCTCCCCCTAGGTGGTTCTGTGGTTGCCATCCTCCATAGGCCATTGGACAATCAGGCTTGGGCCCTCAGTGATAAGAGACATGTGGCCTCATGGGATGGGGATGGAGCCGGCCTTTTCCTCCCCACCCTAACTAGACCCCGAGTTGTCACCCACAAATGGCCTCTCTGGCTCTTGATCAATCTGCTTAATGGCCATGATCCCAGAGACTCAAAAACAAATTTCGGAACCCAGTGGCTTTTGGCAGAAATGCATCTAGACCTCGCAGTAGGTTACTGTCGCCAGCCCACCCTAGGGGGGAATGTATGTTGTCCCTCCGCCTGCTCTCACTTAGTGGCTTAGTGGCCCCCATCCTCCAGGGGCCATTGGGCAGTCAGGTTTAGGCCCTCAGTGATGAGACACGCAGGGCCCCACGCCGGGAGGGGGGGGGCGGGGAGCTGGCCCTTTCCTCCCTGTCCCAATGAGACCCTGAGTTGCAGCCCATGAACGGCCTTTCTGGCTCTTGATCAAGCTGCTTAATGGCCATGATCCAAGAGACTCGGGAACAAATCTCAGAACCCAGCAGGTTTGGGCAGAAATCCCTCCAATTTAAGTGTTAAAATTTCAGAATTTCAAAATCACGCAGCCACTACTGCAGCCAAGCGACATCATATGTTATTCATAACCAGCAATAGAAAACAAATTGTCTACTGTTCCCTTTTCAGCATATCTGAGTGTTGGGGTAAAATCCCAAATAATAATGGTGGATCTGGTGTTAAAATATTGAATGTAATCAAAGTAGAGAGAGAATAATGTGGAAATCATCTGCCACACAGGTAAGGGAAGGGTGTGGGATGGGGGTATACTGGGGTTTTTGGTGGTGGAGAATGGGCACTGGTGAAGGTACGGGTGTTTCATTGTATGGTAAAGGTAAAGGTAAAGGCCCTCCTGTTGATCGTCGATTTGCTCGAGCGGGCCCAGTAACGTCTCCATTGGAGACTTTGTTGTTACTGTGTCTGGCATATCGAATACTCTCGGTAGCTTGCAGGGCTCTCCGAGAGGGGCGGAGGAATCGAACTTGGGTCGGCCATGTTGGCCGCTTGTAAGGCGAACGCCCTACCCGCTGTGCTATCGCTCCAGCCCTTCATTGTATGACCGAGACTTAAACCCGAAAGCTTTGTAACCGCTCTCACAGTGATTAGATAAATAAAATTATAAAAAATGATAAAAAAAGTAAGGTGGAGCACATGCCCTATTCAATCAGCTAATAAGTGGATAAATATCAGTACTTCTACATAAAAAAAAACACTACTTGAAGAAATAAAAGAGGACACGAGGAAATGGAGGCACATCCCTTGTTCATAGATTAGGAGAATTAACATCACCAAAATGGCAATAATTCTCCAAGCATTATACAGATTCAGTGCAGTCCCAATTAAGATCCCATGACACTTTTCAAGAAAATAGATCAAACACTCCTGAAATTAATTTATATAAAAAGTAGACCCCCATGAATAGCTATAGCAATCCTTAGTGGGGTAAAAGATGGGAGGCATCACCTTCTCCAACGTCAAATTGTACTATGAAGCAGTAGTAATTAAAACAGCATGATATTGGAATAAAGATACACCTGCAGACCAATGGAATATGGTTGAATATCCTGACATATACCCTCAAATATATGATTATTTCATCTTTAATAAAGGAGCAAGAGATATGAATTGGAGCAAGGAAAATTTCTTCACCAAGTAGTACTGGGGAAACTGGGCATTTAGATGCCAAAAAATAAATAAATAAATGAACTAAAACATCTTTCTAATACCAGGCATGAAAGTCAGATAAAAATGAATTAAAGACTTCAGTATCAGACCTGAATCTATACGGTACATAGAGGAAAACGTAGGCAGAACTCTCCATGACGTTGAAGGTAAAGGCATCCTAAAAGAGAAGCACCACTGACCAACAAATGGAAGAAAAGATAAGCAAATCAGATTATATTAAACTAAAAAGTTTCTGCACCTCAAAGGAAATGGTAACCAGGATACAAAGACAGCCCACAAAATGGGAAAAATTATTTACCCAACACCAATCTGATGATGGATTCATATCAAAGGTACATAAGGCACTGGTAGAACTTTACAAGAAAAAAATATTTAATCCCATCAAAAAATGGGGAGAAGAAATTAACAGAAACTTTCTCAAAGAAGACATACAGATGGCCAAAATATACATTAAACATGCTATTCATCACTAATCATCAGGGAGATGCAAATCAAAACAACAACGAGATATCATCTCTTGCCACAGAAACTGGCACACATGCAAAAGTACAAGAACAACCAGTACTGGCAAGGATATACGGAGAAAGGGACTCTCATTCCTCACTGGTGGGAACGCCAACTGGTACAGCCTTTTTGGAAAATACGGACATTCCTCAAAAAAACTAGAAATTGAGCTTAATATGACTCAGCAACAGCACTTCTGGGAATATACCCTAGAAGCTGAAAAACAACGCTGAAATGCCATCTGCAATCCTATGTTTATTGCAGCACTATTCACAATTCTCAGAATCTGGAAACAATCCAAGTGCCTGAGAACAGATGAATGGATAAAGAAGCTATGGTAAATCCACACAATGGAATATTATGCAGTCACCAGGAAAATGAAGTCATGGTTTACTTATACATGAATGGATACAGAGAGTATCATGCTGAGTGAAATGAGTCAGAGGGAGAGGGACATAGAATGATCACACTCATTTGTAGCACTGCAGCACTGTCCTCCCGTTGTTCATCCATTTGCTCGAGCGGGCACCAGTAACATCTCCATTGTGAGATTTGTTGTTACAGTTTTCGAATATGCCATGGGGAGCTTGCCAGGCTCTGCTGTGTGGGAGGGAGCTTGCCGGACTCTCCGAGAGGGACACAATCATTTGTAGGATATAAAAGTACATAGTATGAAACTAATATCCAAGACAGGAGAAACAGGGCCAGGAGGACTCTTCCATGTTGGAAACTTGTCACAGGTGGAGAGGGAGGAGGGTAGTTAGAACAATGACAACAGTTGGAAATGATCACTCTGACAAGAATTGAGTGTTGAAAGGATGTAAAGTGATATGCATGATAACCTTTCAGTACCTGTATTGTAGGGCTGGAGTGATAGCACAGCAGGTAGGGCGTTTGCCTTGCAAGTGGCCAACATGAGCCGACCTGAGTTCGATTCCTCCACCCCTCTCGGAGGGCCCGGCAAGCAACCGAGAGTATCTCGCCCGCACGGCAAAGCCTGGCAAGCTACCCATGACGTATTCTATATTCCAAACACAGTAACAATTGTCACAATAGAGACGTTACTGGGCCCACTCAAGCAAATCGATGGACAACAGGAGGACAGTGACAGTGACCTGCATTGTAAACTACAATGCCTAAAAGGAAAGAGAGAGCAAGAGAAAAGAGAAGAAAAAAGAGAGACAAACAGACAGAGAGAGAGAGAGAGAGAGAGGTGTTTGCCATAGAGGCAGTCTGGAAATCACAGTCATGGATAGGAAACGGGACTTTGGTGTTAGAAAATGTGCATGGGAGTTGGAACATTATATGACTGAAACACAATCACGAACAACTTTGTAACTGTGTATCGCACAGTGATTCAATTTTTTTAAAAAAGAAAATATTCAGATTATGAGCAAGATAAATACTTGCTTGTCCTGCATATATGTACATGTGTGTGAGCAAGCACGTGTGTGTGCACATGCATATGCTTACACACACATGCACACCAATATTGGGAGCATTAGATGAAGTTAGACAAAAACAAAATGTGAATTACAACAGACTTTTTGCCAAAATAAAAATATATCAAAATAAACACTATAGAGTGAGAATGGCACTAAAAGGAAAACAATACAACTGTCAACTTGTCTAATGCTAGGGAAAAATTTACTTTGTCTTGTAGTTGGCGAAGGACAGGCGGGCGTTACAAATGCTTTTCCCAGCTTCTGCCGCATGTGCCAGTACTGCTGCTCTTCTCTCTTAGAGGGCTTCCTTTATCGCTTCTCTGCACTGCATTGTGAGCTCGGACTTTCACTTGTGGTTGCCTCACGTTTGTGCCAAGCCACATTGGTAAATGAGCTCAAGAGTTTTCGAAGACAGGCATCGTTTTGTGGCTATCTCTCTCGGCATTCTCTGCACAATCATGGAGGTGCTGAACCAGTCAATCGTATTCCTTGTCAATGTTGTCAGTGATAGCATCTGCCCATGTTGCTGCAATAATGCCAAAGAGCTCCCAGTTGGTGGTCATTCTGGGAGTTCTCTTTTTAAACTTTGCAGCCCTTTCTCCCCACTCCGTGAAATAGAATTTTGCACAAAGGAGACGGTAGTCTGATCCCATTTGGAATTTTGGGACAACAGCGACATCGGTCAGGCAAGACCATCAATTGAATATGATGTGGTCAATTTCGTTGTGGAACCGTCCACTGAAAGACTCCCATGTCCAGTGTTAAGATTCGGCCTTCTGGAATTGTGAGTTACCATGGATGGTCTTGGTAGACACGATGAACGCGGACAGTCTCTCACCCTGTTTGTTCCATTCTAGGCCAGGGGTCCTGATGTGGAGTTCTTCAGCTGATCTTCTTGGTCCCATCTTGGCATTAAAATGACCGACAATGATCTTGTAGAAGGTGTGGTCTTCTTGATAGAACTTCTCCAGCTCCATGTAGAACTTTTCAATTTCATAATTGGATGATGGTGCATAGACAACAAAGATAGAAACTGCCAGCAGTGAGCCACATCTATTCAAGTGTAATCGTCCGATGCAGATTGTTAGGCATTTGAATGAATCAGTGTTTATGGCCAAGTTCGTGTTGACAAGGACAGCAACACCACCGACAGCTCTTTTGTCGCGTGTTCCGAGAAATAGTTCTTCCCCAGTGTCAAAAATGGCGTGATGTGATTGATGCCTTCTTGTCTCGGTCAGACCAGTGATGTCGTACTTGATCTTTTGCACTTGCACCATCAGGTTCTTGATGGATGCATCCGATGCCAGCATACATGCATTGAAAGTACACAGTTATTTTTGTCTTGCTTTGTTGTGGCAGCCTATGTGAGCCCTGAGATTTTATCAGCCTCTCCTTCCTCATCCTTCCTAACACTGCCATATTGGTGGCTCTTTCATGGTCAGGGGAATGAGACCCATTGTATCTACTGGTTTTGGCATATTTAATACACCACGGACAGCTTGCCAGGCTCTGCCGTGTGGGCAGAATGCTATCGGTAGCTTTCCAGGCTCTTAGAGAGGAATAGAGGCTTTTAGGGCGGCCTCTAATAATCCTTGCAGGTGTTCCCATGGTTCAAACCATATTTCAACGCAATCAAATATGGTGCAGGAAAAAAAATACTTTTTATTTATTTATTAATTTACAGTTTGTTTCTTTTTTAATTTCATTTTTAGAAAGTTGTTCACAATAATTGATTACATTTAATATTTCAATACCAATCCCACCATCATTATACCTCCCACCACCATAATTTAAATGTATCGATCCTGAACTGCAAGCCCTGCCCCCAAAGCAGAATCGAAGTAATTTGTTTTGTATTGCTACCCAGCCGCCGCCACACTCCAGGACACTTTCCGGATGCTCGGGCCAAGACTCATGCACGTTGAAGTCCCCCAGAACCAGGTAAGCAGAACTCTGAGACCTTGGACTCCAGGCTCAATGGACCCAGGAACAGAGATCCTCTGCCTGCTCCCACCAACCACATGTGACCAGGAAATTAAAACCAGGACCCCCAACCTACCCTGCCCTGTCTGCTTCCACCAACTGCCAGCGACCCACGGATTTCCACACAGAAGACCCACCCTTCTGGTACCAGATAAATACTTCACCAGTAGATCTCCACTACCTCCACTACCCACTGTCTCCACACTCCAGGACGCTTTCTGCCACACTCCAGGACACATCATAAGACACTTAATACCCATCTTCCAGGATTGCCGCACCATATTTGATAGGGTTCAAATATGGTTTGAACCATGGGAACACCTATAAGTGTGATTAGAGTCCTTAATAAAAGCCTCTATCCCTCTCAGAGACCCTGGCAAGCTACCGAGAGTATCCCATCCACACGGCAGAGCCTGGTAAGCTATTTGTGGTGTATCAGATATGCAAAAACCAGTAAATACAATGGGTCTCATTCCCCTGACCATGAAAGAGCCATCAATATGGCAGCGTTAAGAAGAATGAGGAAGGAGAGGCTGATAAAATCTCAGAGCCAAACTAGGCTGCCAAAACAAAGAAGGACAAAAATGACTGTCTGTACTTTCAATGCATGTACACTGGCATCGGATGCATCCATCAAGGACCTGATGGTACAAGCGCAAAAAATTAGTACGACATTAATTGTCTGACTGAGAAAAGAAGGCATTAATAGCATCATGCCATTTTCGACACTGGAGAAGAACTCTTCCTTGGAACATGTGACAAGAGAGGTGTCGGAAGTGTCAGAGTTCTTGCAAACTCAAATTTGGGCATAATCAATGATTCATTCGAATGCTATCAACCCGAATCGGATGATTACACTTGAATAGATGTGGCTAACTGCCGGCAGTTTCTATCTTCATTGTCTATGCACCAATGTCCAACTATGATAAAGGAGAAATTGAGAAGTTCTACATGGAGCTGGAGAAGTTCTATTAAGAAGACCACACCTTCTACACGATCATTGTTGGTGATTTTAAATCCAAGATAGGACCAAGAAGATCAGCTGAAGAACTCCACATCAGGACCCCTGGCCTAGAATGGAACAAACAGGGTGAGAGACTGTACGAGTTCATCATGTCTCCCAAGACCATCCATGGTAACTCACAATTCCAAAAGTCCGAATCTAAACATTGGACATGGGAGTCTCCCAGTAGACAGTTCCACAACAAAACTGACCACATCATATTCAATTGATGGTCTTGCCTGACCAATGTCGCTGTTGTCCCAAAATTCCAAACGGAATTGGACCACCATCTCCTGCGTGCAAAATTCTACTTCACAGAGCAGGGAGAACGGGCTACAAAGTTTAAAAAGAGAACTCCCAGAACGACCACCAACTGGGAGCTCTTTGGCACTATTGTGGCAACATGGGAAGATGCCATTGACAAGAAATACATCAACTGGTTCAGCAGCTTCATGACTGTGCGAGGAACACCGAGAGAGATAGCCACAAAAAAATGCCTGTCTTGAAAAATTCTTGATCTTATTCACCAACATGGCTTGGCGCAAGCCTTACGCAACCACAAGCGAAGGTCCGAGCTTGCAAAGCAGTTCAGAGAAGCAATAAAGGAAGACCTCAAAGAGAGAAGAGAAGCTGTGCTGGCAGATGTGGCAGAAGCTTGGAAAAGCATTCGCAACGCCTGCCTGTCTTTAGCCAACTACAAGACCAAGATGACTGCCCTCCAACATCCTGATGGATCTATCACATCTTCCAGAAGAGCAATGGAGAAGATTATCCATGACTTCTATTCGGATCTCTTTGATAGCCATGTCCACCTGCCCACATACCAAATTCCGCAGGATGGATATATCATTCCCAATGTTCTCCCTCCCGAAATCTGACATGTCATTTCATAGGTAAAGAAGCGAACAGCACCTGGCCCAGACAAGGTCAGACCCGAAAACCTGATGAATCTGCCATTAGTACTCATCAGTAGCTGGCTCAGCTCTTCACACGCTACCTATCTGAATGCAAGTTTCCATCCCCATGAAAAACCAGCAGGACTGCACTACTGCACAAGAAGGGAGACATCTACGACATTGGCAACTATCGCCCAATCTGCCTGTTGTCTGTCATCTACAAGCTGTTCACTCGAGTCATCCTGAATAGGATAGGCAGAACACTAGATGAAGGACAACCATGCGAGCAAGCCAGGTTCCTCAAAGGATTCAGTACAATCGACCGTATCCACACAATAACCAAGCTCATTGAGGTTTCTCGGGAGTTCAGGATGCTGCTCTGGCTAAAGTTCATTGATTTAAAGAAGGTCTTTGATTCTGCTGAGACAGAAGCGGTCATTGAAGCTATAGTTAAACAGGGCATTGAAACTCAATACATCAGGATCCTCTGTGAGCTGCATTACAGATTCACTACCAGGATCTCACCCATCCTACAAAGAAGTGATCATCCATGTCAAGAGGGGGGTTCAGCAAGGTGATACCATTTCACCGAAACTCTTCAGTGCCACCCTTGAGAACGTCATGTGATGACTGGAATGGAAAGAAATGGGAGTGAAGATAGACGGTAGGCAAGTACACCACCTCCGCTTTGCTGATGACATCATTCTAATAACACCAAACATTAGCCAAGCAGCACAAATGCTTCGACCATGAGTGTGGAAAGGTCGGACTACAGCTGAAACTCACAAAGACAATGTTTATGAGAAACGGTCTCGTTCCTGATGTTCCATTCGCTCTCAACGGAATGAACATCTCTGAATGCAACAGTTATGTATACCTATGTCGAGAATTTAACATGACGAATGACCTGGCATGTGAGGTGCGCAGGAGGAAGAGAACAGCTTGGAATGCCTTCAAGAGCGTCGAAGAAATAGCTAAGAGAATGAAGAACCTCCAACTCTAGGCACATCTCTTTGATTCCACTGTTCTTCTTACATTAACATAGCCTCAGAGTCCTGGGCCCTACAAAAACAGGATGAGAACGCTATTCAGGTCTCCCAAAGAGGAATTGAAAGAGCTATGCTTGGAGTATCACGCTTCACTCAAATGAGAGAAAGAATCCGGAGTTCTGATCTCTGTCGATGGTCAAGAATCATGCTGTCTCATTTGCCAAGGCATCGAAAATCAGATGGGCTGGGCACATAATGAGATTTGGAGATGACCGCTGGACTAGAGCCATTACTGACTGGATCCCACATGATGTCAAAAGACCGTGTGGCTGCCCATCTACAAGATGGTCAGATTTCCTTGCCAAGACCCTGAATGATCCGTTTGAGGCTCTTCATGTTCCTAGAACAAGCAGATGCCACCGGGCTACATTAGCATGCGGCAGGGACTAGTGGAGACGTTACTGGCACCCGCTCAAGCAAATCAATGAGTAACGGGATGTCAAGTGATCAAGTGATCAAGTGATTGCTTGTTATGAATAATCTGCTAAATTTCCTCCTAAGATTGGCTACCTTATACTTTAAACACCATCGAATGTGGTGTGCTTCATTTGGTATATCAGTGGTGTAAGTATGGGATGTCTTTTAATTGCTGCATGCTCCAGGAATTCTAAGATTTAAAATATGGTTGTATAGGAGACTCACTCATGGACAAGGCTGATCTGAGCCTGTAGAGTGCAGCCGTGAGCATGGTGGCGATTGAGTTCTGGAGGTTTTCAGCTGCTGGAGCTACACAGGGGCAGGAAGGTGAACTTACCAGCCCCACTTTGCCAGTGATGAGAGAGCCTGGTATGGGGTCTGGTGGCATCTCTATGCCATATCCAGAAGAAATACCTTTTGAAGATGAAGAAGAAATAAGAATTTATCAGTCAAACATAAACCTAGTATTTATTAATCTGTACTGCAGGAAATTCTTCTAAATATCATCAGGAACAAAAGATGCATCAGACAAAACCTTGAATATACACAAAATTAGAACTATGGTTTAGAATAATTTCATATTTTCTTACTCTCAGTTCCTCTGAAAGATAAGAGTACCTAAAGAAAAAATAATTGTTTGATTCTCAAGTGTCAAATTTTCTTGAAAAATTTCAACATTAATAAAATGTATCAGTGATTTATTAGTTAATGATGAAAACCTCTTAGCAAACTAGGAAGATTCTGATAAAACATTTTGTAAGGGTGTTCTGAGCAGGGGTCACACCCACCAACTGCCCCCCCCCCCCCACCCCGGCACTGTGTAATCCCATGAACAGCCAAGACCCAGAGACTATAAAACCCAGCGCCCGGAAGAGAACAGTGCAGAATCCCCTGCTCTTGCGCCAGGCTGTCCTCACCAGGGCCCCTTGGAAGGGCGGGTTGAGTTTCTTTCCCCGTCCCGAGCAGAGCCCCAGCAGCTGAAGACCTCCAGAACCAGCTACAACCATGCTGAGACCACTCTCCACATGCATGAAGGTACCGGCAGAGGAACAAAGGCATGTGGGTTCCAGGGCTGAGATCTCCAAGCCTGCCCAGATTGGGGCTGAGCATCCTCCACCCAGATTCTCCATCTTCCAGTAGGCAAGGGTCACACCCACCAACTGCCCCCCCGGCCCCGTGTAATCCCATCAACGGCCAAGACCCAGAGACTATAAAACCTAGTTTCCGGAAGCACGCGGCCGCATTCGTGGCTGCGTGACATCTTATTATCTCATTCTTACTTTGGAAAACTTGGCAGGCTACTGAATGTAAACTTCCCACATGGCAGAGTCTGGCAAACTCCCCGTGGTGTGCCCAATATGCCAAATTCCAGTAACAATAATGGGTCTCATTCTCCTAACTCTGAAAGAGCCTTGAATATGGCACTTTTTAAGATCTCAGGGCTAGGGCAAAGGAGACGTTACTGGTGCCTGCTTGAGGCAATCAACGAACAACAGGATGATTGTGATTGTGATTCTGAGTAAAGAAATGGCATTTACTACAGACAACATCATATATAAAGACAAAATACCTTCTCCCTTATTGGGGGCATGGAAGAAATTTCTCTCTCTCTCTCTCTCTCTCTCTCTCTCTCTCTCTCTCTAAGTGTCACACCTGTTTTGGCTGTACTAAAGGGTTACTCCTTTCTCTGCACTCAGGAATCCCTGCTGGTAGTGCTCAAGGGACTATATGGGATGCCAGGGATGGAACTCAGGTGGGCAGTGAGCAAGGCAAACACTACCCACTATTTTGTCACTCTGGTCTCAGGAATTTCTTCCCTTATCGACATTGTACTAGAAATCCTAGCATAAATAGGTGAGAAGTGAGAAAAAAATTTAAAAACCATATAAAACTGAAAAGAGAGAAAATCATATGACAGAAGGTATAATTGCCTATATCTAAAATTTCAAATAATCACAAAGGTCACACTATAGATAATCAGTTATACAAAATTTCATTGTATTACTTATATTAACATATAAGTAATAAATAATTTGAAATGATAAAACATGGGTTAAATAAACCAAAGAAGACCCAGAGAAACAGAGAAAAATACTATGTTTGTGAATTGACTATTGTTAGCTTGCTTTTCTCCTCAGATTGATCTAGAAAACTAAAGAAATTCCAGTGAAAACTCAGAAGGATATTTTATTGGTAACAATTTTTTATAATACTTATTTGTAAAATAAAAGACCTAAATATTCACAATTACTATTTTTTTTGTTTTTGTGTTTTTTGCTTTTTAGGTCACATGGAGCAATGCTCATGGGATACTCCTGGCTCTACACTCAAGAATTACTTTTGGCGGTGCTCAGGGGGTCATATGGGATAACGGAGATTGAACTTTGGTTGATTGTGTGCAACGTAAATGCCTTACCCACAGTACTATCATTCCAGCCCTCAAAATTATTTTGGAGGAGAGAAATATTTTAAGACTCACAGTGGTTCATTACAAGACATTATAATGGGGCTCGGGAGATGGTTCAAAGGATTGGAGTGTATGTTTTCCAGGTTTGATCCCTACCACACCATGAACAATTTGCAGGAAGTTACTTCCAAGTACCCTGTGATGCAACCCCAAAACCAAACAAAAAAAAACCCAACAAAGGAAAAACTTACAATAAAACTTAAATTATCAAGTCAGTAAGATATTAGCATAAGTATAGGCATAGAATAGAACAGAAAGTCCATGATCCTCATCACACGTAGGGGACAACTGATTGTCTTTACAAAGAGCAAAGATCGGGGAAAGGACAATAGTGTTGGCCATCACTATCTCACACTGCTTACAAATCATAACTCAATGTTGATGACAGACCTATAGATAAAGCATAAATGTATAGAATTCAAGTTCCTAGAAGTCAAGGGAGCAAAATTTGTGTTGAATTACTTTCAGTTTATAATGATTAAATTATCCTATTTTAAGTTTCTCTCTTACTCTGCGATTCTTCATATTTCTGAGCCTCCACTGAACACTTACAGAGTTTGAAGTCCTACTGCAGAACTTATTGAGGTGAGCCCTGCTAATACTAGCTCCCCAAGGGTCTAAGAGATTCCATTCTAGGAGCCGGAGAGATAGTATAGCCAATAAAGCACTTGCCTTGCATATGGCCAAGCTGGTTTGATTCCTTGCACCACATATGGTTCCCGAGTCCTGCTAGGAGTGATCCCTGAGCAGAATCATGAGCAAGCCCTGAGCACAGCCAGTTAGTAGCCCCAAAACAAAACAAAACAAAACAAACACTGGAAAAAATTAAAAAGAAAAACAAAGATTTGACTCTACCGTTGCTCTTCTTTCAAGTCTGTCTAGCCTTGCTTTACTATCACATTCTCATTGTGCTCACTATAAGGAAAGAAAAATATAAAAAGACAAGAGAATACTGCTTTTTCTCAATCGGCTCTTTTGTCCAACTTTCCCCTTTCTTTTGGGACCCCTTAGTGTCAGTCGCTGGCTGATCAGTCTTCGTACCACGTTCTGATTTAGTATATCCTGAAATTTTCATGAACACAGAAAGATTCACTCCCTCTTCCAAATTAATGCTAAAAGCATTAAATTAGACTACCCCCAACAGTCACTTCTGTACCTCCCTACTACCAGATTCTTTCCCATTTATCAATAACCTTTTTTTTATGATACTGCGGCTAATTTTGCAAATAAAATTTCCTGCAACATATCAAATCTTTACCAACATGAGATATATTACATCTCTTGCATTTCCCCTTTATCTATTCATAAGTCTGTCATAAAAAGCCATTGTGCTGGTATGATTTGTTTCTTTGAAGCCTTAGCCACTTATTGTTCCCGATATCATCACTCTCCTGCTACTTACGCGTGCACGCGTGCACACACACAATTGTGGATGGAAATGATATTTACAGAGCTATAATTGGCAGTATCTTTCTTTTCTTCTTTCACTGTGAAGATTATGTGATGTTTCATATTCACATCAATCCATTCAGCTCATAATTTTCTTGATTTTACACCAAGTGCCCAACCTGATTTTCTATGATAACTTTGTGAATCTTGTCAGGAAGCTCATCCTCTGGATCTTGAGGTTCATCATGAGTAATAGCAGGCTGGTGTCAAAGAGCTGACTGTCCGCTCACAGTATTAGGGGAAAAGCACTTTTCTGGCTCTGAACAGAAGCACAAAACCAGGTTCTGTTGTTACCAGAAACGTTTTATTATTTCTTAGAGTTTCTGTGAAGAAAGAGTTTTCAGAAAAGGATAAGAATTACAAAAATAAGTTATTAGTAAAAGAACTGACTTGCTAATATATGGTCTAATATAAATTAAAAATTCAGTCTTCTTAATCTGCTATATGTTTCACATCTTTTGTTATATTGTCTTTGAAAGAAATCAGACTGACATTTATTGAACACCTCTACTAGGTCAGGACTTCTTATAACTCTGTCTAAGTCTATATAACAGCACTTAAAATATATTTTATTATCCCATTTTACAGATGACATTGGAGAGACTACGGTGATGTGTTATGCCTTGGCTACAAGCCAGGGGTAGATGTGAAATTCATATGCAATGTGGGCAACTTCAGAGATTTGTCATTCTCCACAGTCTACTCTGTTCTTCATTTTTCAGAAAATCATTTTGTGATTATAGACAAGTCTCTTAACCTCTCTGACCCCCATGTTCTCACTTGTGAAACAGAGAGACTTGGGTATCGCTCGTCACTGAGTTCTCTGCCTGTTCTAACATTCTGAAATCCCTGAAGAATTTGAATTCAAAATAAGAAAAGACCTGACTGGATTTTCTATAGACAGTTACTACTTTTGAAAAAGGAAAGAAAAGCAAAGAGAGCATTAAGAGGTGGGAGTTATTGGCATACATAAATGTGGATGGGGTTCATAAAGATGAAAAATTAGCAATTAGAACATTTAACAGTTAGAAGGAATTTTACAATTTTAAGGTGCTTGAGGTACTGAGGTTCCTTTCAGTTAACATGTCTAAAGAAAGTTGCTTTAGACATGTTAACTGAAAGATGGGAAGAGCTGCTGAAGAGCTTCGAAATATCTTCCTTCCTTCCTTCCTTCCTTCCTTCCTTCCTTCCTTCCTTCCTTGCTTCCTTCCTTCCTATGATTTTAATTTTACTTTTTTATTTTATTGTTTTATAATTTTTAATTATAGTTTAGGTTACAGTAGTCTCAACATTTCTGCTATTAATACACAAAGTTACTGCAACCCACCACCACCAATGTGATCAAAAGTCTTCACCTCTGTTCCTCTATCACCTCGAGTCTACCCTTTCATCCTTTCACCACCAGTCCCCCACCCTCACTGGTTATCTGAGATTTGTAATCCAATGCCTAGGGTTTGTCATTGTTCAAAACTCTCTATAGCTGTTTTGTTTTTCTATACCATAAATGAATGAGCTTCTCCCTCTGGCCCTTAAGTTACAATATTTCACAGGAGATAGAAGAGACTTCCAAGCATAAGAGAGTGTCTGCACAGAGGTTCAGTATCTTGATACATGAATTTAAAAAATTGTTTAATTAAGTTACACTAAAGTTAGTTTATAGCAATAAGATTTAGAAATATAAGTCTACAACTCTTATAATGTATACTGTCATACAGATTCATACCCAAATGCCAATAATTTTCCACCACTATCAATTCCATCCACTGGAGTCTTCCATTTTTGCTCCCACCAACTCCCTCTCTGGTAACCTCAACTCTGAAGTCACAATCTGGCGTTTGTTTTGCTGTGCTTTTGTATATTCCTTTGCTTTATTTTCTTATATTCCATAAATGAGTTAAATTATAGCACAGCAGGTAGGGCGTTTGCCTTGCAAGCAGCCAACATGGCTGATCCGAGTTCGATTCCTCCGCCCCTCTCAGAGAGCTGGCAAGCTACTGAGAGTATCTCGCCCGCACGGCAAAGCCTGGCAAGCTACCCGTGATGTATTCAATATGCCAAACACAGTAACAATTGTCACAATGGAGATGTTACTGGGCCTGTTCAAGCAAATCGATGAACAACGGGAGGACAGTGACAATGACAGTTACTTATCTCACTCCTTTCTAAGGTTAGCCTTCTAAAAAAATTGTTTTGTTTATTGATTTTTTCAGAAATCCTTATCAATTAAATTTAAATTATTAGTGTATATTGCTCATCCCTCCCCACATTTAGATCAAGTAGGCATTATACATTTTGATCTGATTTTTACAGAGTTAAATGTGGTCTTATGTCATAAGAGATGCCTTTATTATATTTTCAGTCTTTACCTTCACTTCCACTACCCTCCTTCCCGCTCTCCTTTCCATCCAGTAATTTTATCCTTCCTGTTTTTTTGGAGGGAGGAACAAGGTTTTGATTTAAGGAATTTCTGGGTTTCGATTTGTTGCTTCTATAAACAGTATCATATTTTAAAGAATTCAATAGGCGCAAATCTATTTTAAAATTCTGTATATTTCCACGGATAAAGTCAGCCTAACTCTTTTGAATCCCTCTGAAGGAGCAAGTACTTTAAGCAAGTGTTCCTTTCTTGGCAGATTGAATACAATTAAATCTTCTGGAATAGATCCTGTGCATTTTGGATGCTAGGTGAGGATTGGAGAAATGTGGGCGAGCTGCTAAAAACTCAAATCCAAAGTACCCCTTCAATCATATTGTAAAAATATATGAATTTCTTAAATTGAGATTCATGTAATTTTCTGACTTGATTGAACTAGAAACTCTCAGCAAGAGCTTGATTTCCAGCCCATTATCCAGACCAGAGAGATTTGGATGAGCTTTCCTTAAGTATGCAATTCTTAGACTGAATTCTGCTCATCAACAGTGAAGGCATGTTACAGATGACAAGTGGAGGAGCTTTTGTGCCCTCTAATTTCCACTGTCTGGGCCATCAGTGCGCAGTGGCCAGCATTCTAATACATAGTGCTAGCACAGCACTCTTTCCCAGATGGCTGCTCCTCTACTTTCCTTTGTTGACTTCTCTTGTAGAATAACAAATACTGCTAGATAACGTGTCATCACGGATACAGAATGCTGGGGAATTATGAAGCCACTTTGAAGCTCAGTCTTCCTGTCTTCAAAATGGGGGTAACATCTCCAGCTCAAATGTGATTTTTTTTATAGGAAGTGCGTGTGTGTGTGTGTGTGTATGTGTGTGTGTGTGTGTACTCATTAGAGTATGCATCAAAGAGATTATAGACTGCAATAACATTTCCGTGGTACCTTGAGAGTTGCTGTATCATTAATGAATGCAGCAAACATGAATGAAGAAACTGCCTCATGTCCATTTCTTGCCAAATTGATATTGAAGATGTGAGGATTCCTGTCCACGTTTAGCCTGCAGATCTCCTATCCCAATCCATGGACTGCTCAGGCCAGTATTCCCAGAGCCCTTTCCACATTCATCAGCTTTGTTCAGTCTCCTGTATGTGCTACCTGGACCAGAGAATAACCTCATGCATCCAAATACCACGCCTTTGCCAAGAAATGAAAGGAGTTCTACCTTATTTCTTTTCAATTTCTGCACCTACATACACAAAAGCACTTAGAAATGTGCTTCTCAAGAGAAGAGGAAATAATGGGTGAATAGGCATCAGGGCTTTCCTTATAATGGTGATATGGGTAAGTGATATCACCATGTATCCAAAACACAGACTCAACAAAACTGAAAGCATGAGATCTAAGTTGCAACCACTGAAACTTCATAATGTGCCTGTTAAGTTGACAGGCAGGGATGAGGGGCAGGTTGGGGTGGAGAGGGAATTTGGAAACATTGGTGGAGGGAAGTTGATATTGGTAGTGGAATTGGAGTTGAAATATTATATACCTAAAGCTCAACTATTAATAACTTTGTAAATCACAGTTCTTTAACTTAAAAAAAAGAAAGAAATGTGCTTTTCGTCCTCAACTCCCAGATACTACCCATCCCCTGCCTCTAAAGCTGATTTGTTCCTTATTAATATAAAAAGCAAGGTGCCAGAGCTCAATCTAAACACATCTTAACATTGTAGATACAATGACTTTTTTCATGAAAGAGGTTTAGGAAGGTGCAACTCTCTATCAAATGCTAGTAATTTATTTGTTTTTAATTTTTACTTTTTTTAATGTAGGAGTATTGCTGTTTATTCAGTAATTGGCTAGGCTGATTGATTTGGCCATAAACTCTACAATGCTAGTAATTTAAATGAATACTGTATATGTCACTGTGTGTATTCTAAGTTATGCATGCTCTTTTAAAAAATTATAAAATTGAGATATGCCAAAATAACAACAGATGTAGGTGACCCCAATTCCACTCTACAGAGTCCAGTTTTTAAATTTCTAGTCTACTTTATTTGTCCACATATGTGCATTTAAGTAAAAGATGTGGACTTCCTGTAGCAAAATAAGACTATATTTTACTGTACTGGTTTTATTCCACTCAGTAATTTTGTGACTCTATTTGTACATTTGTTCATTTGTTCCCCAGAGTGCTTACATGTATCAGTGGTTCATTCCTGGCTAATGCTTGTTTTCATGGCCAGATGAGCCTGACAGTTCCACAGGGATGCATTTTGGGCTGGAACTCAGCTCCTGTTCTACCAACTCATCACCATGTCTTGAAAACCTGCTATTCCAAATGTTGGTACAATCTAAAAACTGAAGATTTTTATTGCAGTTGCCATTCTTGAGAAATAAGAAGGAACATAGGTCTTTGCTATGCCCAGCTGGCATCCTGAAGCATGGTTGCTCAAAGGCCAATGTGTCCAGTATTGAGTTACACAGACTGTCATTTTAACAAAGCTTCTTTTTCTGCATGCCCAAGCACAAATTCCTAGTAGAGGACAGGATGACCAATAGTTCAGTTTCCAGAGATTTCCTGATTTCAGGGGTGGGGAGTTGTAATTTGTATTGGGGTCATCCTCAGGGCTCACTCCTGGCTCTGCACTCAGAGATGACTCCTAGCAGTGCTCAGGAGACCTTATGTGGTGCTGGGGATCAAACCGAAGTCTACTATGTGTAATAAAAATGCCCTACTAGATGTATTATCTCTCCAGCTTGGATTTCCTGATTATAACACTGGAAAGTTCACATCTCAGAAAAACAGGAGTTCATTTCAAATCTGAATGGTCAGTCAGTTGTGGGATCAGCTCAAGTACCAGTGATAGGCAACATGCTAGATTTAGAACCACTACTGTCTTCTAATGACCAGGTACCATGTCTAAACCTGATTTATTTCTCTTTTACAATGAAATTTGTCTAGATTCCCAAATGGTTTCCTCTGATGCCATTTTCTTATTTCTTTGTCCACTGATTATTTAGTCTTGCTCTAATCCTCTAAAACCCATAGATACAAAAGAATATATAATGAAAAGGACATCGCCTATCTTCATTAAGTAGAAACTAAGACACCATTGCTTGTGTACAAACAATACACTGATTAACATCTTAGAACTCTATGTGTGAGTCTGATTATTTTGTTAAATAAATCCTCCTCATATGTAATTGACTTTTGATTTGGATACATAACTACATAGTGCCCTCCGGGCAGTGTATCATTCCAATGTAATTTTATGGAATTTTTTGAGTATTTGTTTTTGGTTGGGGGCCACACAAGGTCATGTTCAGAAGTTACTCCTGGTTCTGCACTCAGAAATCACTCCTGATGGTGTCTGAGGGACCATATGGGATACCAGGTATTGAAGCTGGGTCGGCTTTGTGCAAGACAAACACCCCACCTGCTGTACTATCACTCTGGCTCCAGTTTTGTGTCTATTTTTAAACCTTGAAAATTTATGCTAGGGATGAAAAGAAACTCTGACTTGTTTCAATAATAACTGAGCACGTGCCATGCCAGAAAGTACTTGCCAGAGGGGAAGAAGATAGTATGAGAACAGGGCTTGGAAGTACCCAAGTTGCCTGACGTAATATGATGTTTTGGTAAG
The DNA here is from genome assembly GCF_029834395.1 of Sorex fumeus. Classification (NCBI taxonomy): domain Eukaryota; kingdom Metazoa; phylum Chordata; class Mammalia; order Eulipotyphla; family Soricidae; genus Sorex; species Sorex fumeus. Next base: position 12,618,064 of record NW_026606072.1, read on the forward strand.
CCCATCACTCAGAGCCTTGCAGTTATTTGAAGCACCTCTCCACCTAGAATATTCCTGTCTCCTTACGCCACAGTTTCTCCCCTATCACTCTGGTCTAATTTTCTGTAGGCTGTGCAGGCAGACCCTAGAGTCAGGCAATCTGTACTTGGAAGGAAATTAGAGTCTGGGAAAAATCACTCAGGCTGGCCCTCTTTTGTTATTAATTTCCATGTCATCTATGGTTGTTGCCTCCCCACACAACAAAGTTCATCAGAAATCCAGATAACCATTAGTAAAATAAAGCTATTGTCCAATTAGTTCCAGAGTGCTTTGTGATGGAGGAAGGATTCTGCTTTGGACAAATTTCTATATACAATGATAGAAATGACTCAGGGTTACTAGCAAGTTGTGCATCATGCAACTCCCAGTTACCAGGCTTCTGAGTTGCCTAGGCCTTGCATTGGATGATGGGACAACTTGATAACTCCTTGAAAGGCAAAGTATGGAACATAGTAATTGACTTTTACCTTATGAGGTAAATTCAACTCAAAATTTTGGAATGGAAAACATAGGAAATAGGTGCCAAGATTATGTCCATTTCTATCTTTTTGAAATCAAAATAAAGAAGATGTAAAGCTCTCAAAATAAAAAGGATGTAGTTTTCCTCATGAGAAGTTACTGGCAGTGATCTATTCCTCCTGGTCCAGTACGGGAAACAAACTAGTATTACCATAAGATCTGATTTGCATGCTGAGTGCATTACATTGACATACATTTATGTAATTAACCAATCAAATTAGTGCAAAGAAAAGACTCAATGTCTTCAAACTCCTGCAGAGTCTACAGCTGGCAAAAAGTCTTGAGCTTAGTTCTGACTTGCTATTTCCAATCAGAGTCATTTCCCAGGATATCCCCGCTTTGTTCATCCATGTTGTTTTCTCAAACTGCCAAAACTTGAATGAAATATGGAGAATTAAAAAAATCACTATAGACCCATATAGATAGCATAGTAGGTAGGGCACTTGCCTTGCACTTGGCCAACCCAATTTCAATCACCAGCACCACATATGTTCCCCAAGCGTGGCTAGGAGTGAGACCTAAACACAGAGCCAGGCGTAAGCCTGAGCACCACTCAGTGTGGCCCCAGAACAGAATAAAACAAATCACTTCATTGAATATTATGGTCTGGTTATAATACTTTTATTTGAATGTTTGATTCTATGACTCATAGGAGGGAAAATATTTGCACAACACGCAGAAAACTTGGTTTGTAGTTCCAAAATACCAATTGTCCAGTAGAATAGCCATAAACAAGGTGCTTCTTTTTTATGAACATCTATATATTTTAAAAATTGATTGGGTTGGAGTGATTCTAGTTGGTCTGAATCTCCAAATTTCTCTGTACTCCAACTAAACATTCAAAATAAACTCTCATGCATTTGTTTTAACACTGTGGTCTGGTTTCCAAAGTTGATGGAAAAAGAAAGCTGGATATTTTATTATGATTCTAAGGCAGTAACCTGTCTTTTGTCTGGCTATTTTAAAATTTCCCTTACAGATATTTCATATTCTATAATTTCACCATAATGTACCTAAATTTGGATCACCCAATCCACCTATTCCATTTGGAATTTATTTGGTTTGGGGAATCTATGGATTCATTTTTCTCCCACAAATTATTAGAAATTCTCAGTCACTATCTTTCTCTTTTGAGGGCCGAAGCTAAGGTGACACCCAACAATGCTCTGGCTCTGCACTCAGGAATTAACCTGGCTGTGCTCAGAGGACCATAGGGGATGTTGGGTATCGAACCCAGGTCTGCTGCATGAAAAGAAAATGCCCTACCCTCTGTACTAGTTTGCTAGTTCCTCTTTATCCTTTAAATATCTTTACTTCCCATTGTCTTTCTTCTAAAATTCCAACTATGCTTTGGGGTAGAGCAATAGTATAGCAGGTAAAGCGGTTGCCTTGCACACAGCTGACCTGAGTTCGATCTCTGGCATCTCATATGGTCCCCTGAGCACTGCCAGGAGTGATTCCTGAGTGCCGAGTCAGGAGTAACCCCTTGAACATCAATTGGTATGACCACTAACTCCCCTCCCAGTAAATAAATACCAATTATTCTGACAATGGTGCTCACTTCGTAACTCTTAATGGTTTACTTGTACTTTTCTATTTCTTTCGGTATATAGTTTAATTAACTTCCAAGTCTCAGTGACTTGCTTCTGTAAATGGGATTATGATGAAAGTGATGTAAGTTTGATTCCGACTGGTCAATAGGTTGTACTGTGCTCTCCTTACTGTCCTCGGATCAGTCATCATGAGGAAAGACGGACATGCAGTCAGTACACTATGGAGGGGCACGCATGGCATAGATCCAAGGTCTCCAGGCAAAAGTCATGGAGTGTGCCATCTTGGACACAAACAGTTTAATCACAATCAAGACTTCAGAAGACTACAGACATGACCAGTATCTTGTCTGCAACCCAGCTAAGCAATTGCCAAATTCCTAACCCATGGAAACTATGAGACAACAAATATTTGATGTTTTAACCCACTAGTTATTAGCATGACACACTATTCAGCACTAGCTTATCTCCTGGAATTAATTATGCTCTCCCATCCTTTCTAGCCTTCAAGCCTTTTCCTTATTGTCAGTATGGCCATGTGTTATTATGTTGTTGCTCTGTTAAATATTGCATTTGGAAGAGTTCTGTTAGAGTGTTTCTACGGGTACCATAAATGTAGCTGAAAACAGAGGACTTCACATTTATTATCCATTTAGCCATTGTAAACCTGGAGGAGTAAATTCTTTAACCTCGTTATATTTCTAAGGAAGGAGGTTCAAGAACTCATATCTCCACCTTACGCCCCCCCCCCACCAGAACGTAATAGAATAGTGACTTGAAGGCAAATTCCAAAGTTCACACTTCTTCCAGAATCACAAGTTGATTTCTGTGGAGAGAATTGAAAATATTGTTTACCTCTGTCTTCTCTTGGTAAGTAGGTGGTTAGGGCAGGGATAGAAACAGAGGCAGAAGTTGGAGATCCTAGAACTGCATTAAAGCTAGAAAGGGTTTCTTGTGTGCTTGAGTCAATTTCTCATTGTTTCTGGGAAACTTTTTTGACCCTTGTTCACCTCTTATTTTCTCAAATATTTCCCAGGGATCTCCTCCAAAGGACAGTTTGGGACAAAGTGGAGAGTTGGATGGCAAACTGCTTCCATTAGTACATAGATTTGTACAATTCCCTACTCTCTAAGTCCCATATGTTTGTATTTTCAGGGCTTGTCTTCCTATGATTAACTGAAAGATTGTACAGCAGACAATTTCATAATAGCACATCCCTATTGGTAAGTAATTTCACTTCCCTAAGCTTCAATTACTCACCTACAAATGGGAACAATGGTACCTGTCTTGTGAATATTAAATGCTATAATGTGTGTAAAACACATGCTCTGCTTTCACAGGTTTTTGAATGGAAGATACTTATCCAGGAAGTTTGATAAACTTGTTTGGTACTGCCTGGTGGCATAGTATGTGATAGGTAAGGTTTATTTTATGTTCTAGGTTTCACAGTTCATTGTATCAGAAAGACCATTTCAGTAGAAGCAAATAAGAGTATGCAAAGCCTTTTCTTATGGCTTCTCCCAACCCTGGGATTTAACAACACTAAGAGTGCTGTTTAGACAGTTCAAGGCTACATATTTGCAGATGGGATTTTATGGGTGAAACCCTACTTGTAACCTTAAGGTATTTAAACAATACTGCAATTTCATCTAGCCTACTCAAATGTTTACTAGCCAGCCCCACTCCCACCCCCACGCAGCAGTATCTTGACTCCTTCTGCAGCTTGTCTGACAATCCAAGTCCTTTTTCCAAGACCACCTGTCAGTTGATACAAGGGCTGGGGGCTTTGTGAGGCTCCCTTCTGTAACTGATCTCCACAACTGTTCTAGGGGTAAGGCAGCTGCTGCAAACTTTGTAAGTTTTACAGTGTTGTGCTGCGGCTACAGCTCAGTGGTATCCCTCTGGAAAGTTTCCATTCATTCATTTATACATTCACCAAAACATGCTGATGACTTATGATGACCAGGCCCTGTGCTTACTCTGTACTGGCATTGAAAAGGGGAGAAATGAAGAAGGGCACATGGATTAGTAGTCATTTTAGACAAACACATATTACAACACAGCACTGTGGTGCAAGAACAGAAATGGACATGACATATGCCTGAGAGAAAGTAATTAACCATCCTAAGTGATGTGTGTGTGTGCGTGTGTGTGTGTGTGTGTGTGTGTGTTGGTGTGGTGGCATAGGATAGAAGTTTCTCACAGGGGGGATATTTAAGTAAGCTAGTAAACATTCTCGGAGAGCCCGGCAAGCTACCGAGAGTATTCGATATGCCAGACACAGTAACAACAAAGTCTCCAATGGAGACGTTACTGGGCCCGCTCGAGCAAATCGACGATCAACGGGAGGGCCTTTACCTTTTTTACCTTAGTAAACATTTATCCTGACTTGCCTTTAAATCTTTTTCTCGTCCCGATGTTATTGTCACACAAGTTCCCAGTTTCTTATTCACCTCATTTTCCCAACACCCACAGGACCAGAGGTTGAACTTTAAATTCAGCCTTCGATCCTGTTATTTCTTCTCCTGTCTGCATTCTCCTTCCCACAAGCTTTGGCCCAAGCATAATCACCTCGTACCCAGACTCCTGCCTTCCAATTAGCTCCCCTTCCTCCAGTCTGTGTGGTCCCCTCACCTATTGGACACACATCATGGAGAATCATTTTCCTCCAGTGTCACTTAGATCACATTGCTCTCCTCTTTGCAGACCGTAAGAGCTCCCAGCTGCCTCCCAAATCATATTAGAACTCTGCTAGTCCTGGGCTTCCAGGCCCGCAGCCAATTAGCTCTACTTTACCTAAATGCCTTCTCTCCCTGCTCAGCGCGGGCTCACAGGCTTCGCTCTAGCCAGGCAAAGCCCTTCCACCTGCTTCTTTCCACCTGTGCTGCCTTAGAGAAGCCTGAGGCAATCTGAGACCACCGGAGTTCAGGGTGGGATTGTAGGGCTGGGGCATGCAGGGGTGGGCATAGGAAGGGAGGAGAAAAACTAGCACTCCCTTGACATGCTATGATAAGAGAAAGCTGTCAAAGAGTACCCGTGGAAGAAAAAGCAGAAGAAAGAAGTACACATGGCTGTTGTCAGGCATAGATGCTGGGGGTACGCTGATGCCAGGTTTGGACCAGTGAAGGGCATGGGCTCAAACCCAGATCCCTCTGTTCACTGTGCTTCTCTCTCCCCCTGATGCCTTGCATTCTCCTTTTTAAGACAATCTCTCGAGTCTCTTCAACCTGACTGGGTCAGGAATTTGTCACCTACAAGCTTCCTGTCAGACAAGAGGAGAGTGCCAACCTTCTACTCATGCCATGGCCTGACTTTCCCTCCTGTCCCAACACAACTCGGCACTTTCCTCCTTTACCTTGTAGATAACAGCGATTTTTGCTCTAGTCTAGAGAGTATTACAGTTTCTCCTACCACAGGGTCTTTGAACATGCTGTTTTACTCCCTGCTATCTTATTGATTACATACATTACCTGAGTGATCGTTTTCCGCCATTCTGGGCTCAGGTTCCTCATCCCCTTCCCTGGTCACTCTCCTCACAGTTACCAATGACTGTCCTCTATCCTTCCTTTACATGGTATTAGTGACACATGCACTGGTTTACTCTGATGGACTGGCTGGGTGCTTCTCACCTTGAGACAGGGAAAAAGTTGTTTTGTTCGGTGATCTGCACTGACAACATATCTGTTGTCACAGAGTAAAAGCAAAGGTCAGTGTCTCCCAAAGTGGGCAGTACTTCTTCTGGAGGTGCTGGAATGAGCTGGGGTGGCAGAGGGTAGTAGCCTCAGGTGCAATGGGAAGAGGAGGGTCTTCTGTTTGTTGGATTAAGGGTTTATTTCTAGGGAGGGGGGAGATTTTCTTAATTTATTTTTCAATGTATCACCGTGAGGTACAGCTACAGACTTACAAACTTTCGTGCTTACATTTCAGTCATAGAACAAATGAGTACCTATCTCTCCACCAGTGCCCATTCTCCACTACCAATGCTCCCAGTATCCCTCCCACCCACCCCCCATCCTCCCCTCAGCCTCTGTGGCAGGGCATTCCTTTTTACTCTCTCTCTCTCTCTCTCTCTCTCTCTCTCTCTCTCTCTCTCTCTCTCTCTCTCTCCTTTTGAGTGTTGTGGTTTGAAATACAGGTATTAAGTGGCCATCATGCTCGGTATGCTTGGTCTATAGTCTACTTTCAGCACACATCTCCGGGAGGAGGAATTTTTTTTTTTTGAAAAAGAGGTGGCAGGACAAAGAAGTTTCAGAACCTCTGGCTGACGAATTGCTCCTCAACATCATTTCGAGTTCTCCAAAGCACAGACACTCAGCGGTTAGCACCGTTTGATGTTCAGAAGAAACAGCTTGGGCTTCTAGGAAGCTTCCTTCTAACAGGCCTCACAGACAGTCCACTGGACCACTCTCATTGCCTTTCAAAGTCTGTTCAAGAATCTTCTATCTCTAGTACATGTTCCCAAATGAATTCTTCATGAGTCTGGTTCAGGGCTTAAAAATTGAAAGTCCTATAGAGAACGGAACCAGGTGCCGAGCAAGAGGGATGGTTGGGGACCTTGGGCAACTGCTAGGTCCATCCCTCCTCATCCCCTGTAGGTGTGAATATACAGAAAGAGCAGAATTCATGGTTTTAAAGTTCCCAATTTTTCAAAAGCACCACAAACCCCTCAGATTTTATTCCCCCAGTAGAGCCATCTTTCTGCAGCCCTGCCAACCTCAGGGTCAACTTCTCTGTTCTTCAGGAAGCTGCTTAGCGCTTGTGTTCTTTCAAATGGCTGTTCCCAAGTTGTAGACCATGTCATGTAGCCAAAATCGAGTCTCTCATGAGGACAAAAGTGACAGTTTTCCCTCATTTGCAGCCATGCTGCAGCACCCCGTGAGCTTTGAATACTGTTCTCCCCGTCGGCACTGACTAACAAAGTGTTTCTCACTGAGGCAGCAGCAGCTTGGTCATTCTTTGAACAGAAGCCTCGCCTGCTACAGCAGGAAGCCCAGTCCTCCACACAAGGCTCATAGATTTTGTTCATCAGACCTCTGTCCCTCAATCACTGCGAGAGTTACACACTCTCCACTTCATCCATTCTCCTGCCTTAATGTCTCGTTGAAAACGTCTCCTCGTTCTTTGTTCTCAATTCCAATCTCTTTTGTGCTATGATGATAATGTTAACTATGTAATTGTGCATAAGTCAGCAAACCAAAGTAATGCCTTATTCATCCAGCATCGTCAGGAAATGAGGTGTTCCACATAATTAAATTGTCCGGATAACTAGAGCTAACCAACATTTTAAAGATCAACATTTTAAAAAGAGTAAATGGAAACACCCCAAAATGTATTATACACTCCCTTGCCTTCTTTATTTTTAAATTATTTTATATCTTTTTCCCCCTGGAGAGAAACAAAAGAGTAAAGAATGATAATTAAGCCTTCTTCCCATCCTCCTGCCCCAGCCTCCCACTTTCCCGGCCCTAACAGATGTTTAGTTACCGCCATTACCAGGTCAGAGGTAATTTTTTTCCCTCACACTCTATGTTATACAAGTCTTTTTTTTTTTCCTTTTTTTTTTGAACAAATGGTGGACTGCTACTGCCCATGCTATGGAGTGCTTCTGTACCTTGCTTTTAAAAATCTTGCATACTGGCCATGACTCTTTATCTGTGCATAAAGGTTTGCCCTGTACTCTATGATGACAGAATCCTGCTCCATTGTAGGGGTTGCAGCATTATTTATTTAAGCAGTCTCTGACTAATAGCATCAAATTATATCCAATCTTTCACTATCCACCCTTTCTTCAGCAGAATGGCACACAAACCAATCATTTGCCTTATAAAAAGCATTTACAAGACCCAGAAAATGGCTCAAGGGGGCTGGGATGCACATTTTGCAGTGCAGGATGCCCACTTCAATCCCAGGCACCACATGGTCTCCTGACCACCACCAGGAGTGACCCCTGAACACTGAACCGGGAGTAGCTCAGGTATAGCTCCAAAACACACACACACACACACACACACACACACACGTACTCAAAGACAGATAGACAGACACACAAGAAGAGAAAAATGCTGCGATAATAATCTCTATATTGACTCAATTTTGCACATGTTCAAGTGTATGTTAAAGTCCAAGAAGAGTTGTCTCTGGTTATAAGGAGGAGATGTGCATTTATCATTTTGATAACTATTGTTCCTTCTGAGCTGACATCAATTTTTTTTTTCTGCAGTACTGCTACTCCGTGCTCCACCAGAGTGCCGGGATCCCTCCACCATCACCTCGAGGTCCCTACTGGCATATTCCCCACCAGCTGCCACAGATCACAGTGCTGTTGACATTATCTCAGAGTTTTTCCATTGCAGAATGCCTACCTACTAATCAAATTCATTTTCTTATTGTTGAGTTTCCTGTTATTTGTTGATTTGTTTCTTATATATTTGGGACCAAAGTCCTTTATCTGATAGTTGTTTTGTGAATATCTTCTCTCCACTGATGGCTTTTCTATAATGATTTACTTCTAATTTGAAGCTTTCATATTCTGAATGAAGTTGAGAATCTTTTCATATTTTCCTGCTCATTTGTATTTCTCTTCCTATGAACTGAGTAAACATAGCCTTTGGTCCTTTCATGTCAGAAACTTAAATAGATCTAACAAAATTTAGCCATTATTTGGGAACTGAATCATTAATGTGAACACTGATTTCTACGCTGTACTGTAATTGTCCAAACTGCTTTTGCTTTTTGAGCTCCTGACTCTCTTTTTTAGAGTTTCACTCTCTCTAGAGCTCTTAGGTTATGCGCTTTCCCATTTTTACTTCTTTCAAATATTTGTCTTCCATGGACTCAGGGGCTAGCTCGGTGACTTAGAGGACCCACCTTGCAAGCACAAGACCTGCAGCTCCTCTGTCTGTGATCCTAGGAAATGCATGCCATTTCCAGCTACAAGACAGACACATGTGTGTAAATACCTAAACTAAGACGTGTGACCATAAGTGAGCACTGTAGTATAAAAGATGTGGGAGTACCACAGCAAAGGAGTGTGACCCTTGGTGAGCACGTGTTCAAGTACCACTGTAACCCAGTGAGTACTATAACTCATATGCTCAAGAATATCAAAGTCAACAAAAGGAGTCCCTAGTGAGCACCATGGCCAAGTGTGAAGAACCATAGATGGACATGTGTGTGACAACCCTCACCCCTGGCCCCTGACTTTCATTGCAATAATAACAATTGGAAAGGGGAAGAAAGTAAAAATCGTATCTTTCCAAACCCTTCCTCCCTCTTGCAATTTTCTGCCTTTGGTAATAAGAGTTTAAGATATTAAAACAATAAAATTCTTATAATGGTCTGGAAATCCTGATTCATGAGCCAAGAAGATAGGCCATAGCACCTAGAGTTTATACATCTATTTTGTTTTTTTTTAGTCTGCTTCCAACTATTCAGAATTATCCAGTCAATCAATTCCTAGATCTGACACTTTCTGCTAGAATGCTTGAGAGTCATCAAGGGCTAGAAGCCCCTATTTATAAGTGGTGTGCTCATATATTACTATACATAAAATCGCCTCCTTAAAGAGAGAAAAAATCGCTTTTTCACCCCTCAAACATAGATAGGAACTTAGATTTCTGAAAAACAAATGCCTTGTCAATGGTATTTGCATGTGGGGCTCAGGGTGGTGTCTACACTGGCAACGAAGGAATGATTCAGGAGACTTGGAAGTTTCCCCCCTGGAGTTCACAGGAAAGGACTCTTCAGCTGTGGAAACCTCACTGCCTCCCATAGATGGCAGTAAACACACTTTTTAGCATTTTTCCCCGTCTTCATTGGAAGTAGGCTCCTTCAGGAAAAGAAAATGAATGCAGAAACTGTGGAGTAATAATTAGCAAACAGACTCTAGTCATTTGAAAAATTGGCAAGAAGCCTTATTAAAGAAGGTAATAATAGTCATATTTTGCACTTCTAATGGGGCCTTTTATCTCGAGGCTTCCAAGCGCCTGTCTGAGTCATGTAAAGAAAAAAAAGAAAAAAAGAAAGCAACCCTGAGCTAGGTCAGAAGTCAGGAAGCAAGGGCTCTGTTTGACATTCTGTACAGCGCTCTCATTTCAAAGTGTGGGGAGAGCATCTCAGATGCATTTAAATACCAGAAATTTATGCGAGGGAGGAAAGAAAAGACAGGCAATGCGTTGTGAGATAAACTCTGCATTCCCTGGTTAATACCGAAAACATACTTCTCTCAAAGTTGTTTTTCTGTGAAAATAACAATAGAGCTTTAAATACCTTGCATCCTATAAACACATGGACAGCTTTATTATTCACAGTGCACTAGACAAATTGAGAAAGCATTTTTTATATCCATTTGTGTGTGTGTGTGTGTGTGTGTGTGTGTGTGTGTGTGCTTCAAGGTGTAATTATGTGTACATCCTTGTATTCCTAGGAGGCTGGAATAAATACTGCTGCTGATGAATATCAGTCCTGTGAACTTGCTATCATTCACTCTTTATCTCTGACAGTGGTAGTTGTCTTCCTTGTCCCACTTTAAACCACATCTCCAATTTCCCACAAAACTCCAGATCTATTAAGATCTTGAACATTAAAATTCTCCTTCATTGTTTTCAAGGTTTAGTAACTTGACAATTAGAAGTTAGACTCCCTGACTATTTGAGAGAATGTAGGTTTGGAAATAAAGAGCAGCTTTTACTGGTACTTTAAAATTTACTCATGACTTAGTAAAAAGAATTTGTTTGACAATAACCACTATGGCTGTGTGACTTAGAGCAAGTCAATTCACCATTCTGAATAGCAGTTACTGCACAGTAATCATTTTTCCCTCACAAAACTAGACTTAAAGAGAAACTATCAATAAGAAGCATTTAGTATAACATCTTTAACTCAGTCGGTATTCAGTAATAATTATTTAGTAAACACACACATATATATATCACACACACACACACACACACACACACACACACACATATATATTATTGGGAAGATGGAGAGATTTTAGTTTCTCTTGAGCTCCCTGATGCTCAGAGATTTAGATAAATTGGTTCAAGTCCTCAGGTACTGACCCAGTAAGTCCTTACATTCTTATGGTTTATGACCTTTCTTCCTCTTGATTTCTTCCATTGTTCTAAATCTGAGTCTCAGGTTAACTAAGTGCCCAGTAAGTTAATACATATAATCATGGCTTCTTGGCTATTTTCTTTCACACATAAAAAAAATCTCTTCATCTCTCTCTCACAGAGTGAATCTAGTAGGTTGATGAGAGAGTCGCGCCAGAGTTCAGATCTTGCACCTCTTCAGCTTTCTGTTGTTTTCTGGATCCTCAAAAGGTATTACCATCTTCTAAAAGGGTAGGCTTGCAACAAGAAATTTACACAGTCATGCAACCCCTTTTGGTGGCAGTTGGAGCCCAGCTCTTTCCCAGCTTCTCTCACAATTTTTCAGATGAAGAACAGCTCAAATCTGGCCAACCAGATTAATCTAATTTCCTTGGAATTTTGGAAAAGTTATTTCTTCCCTCATATGCACTATCACTATCACTATCACCCCATTGTTCATCGATTTGCTCAAGCTGGCCCAGTAACTTCTCCATTCGTCCCTGCTAGTATAGCCCAATGACATATTGGGGGTTCTTTCAGGATCACGGGAATGAGGACCATTCATTGTTACTGTTTTTGACATATGGAGTATGCCACGGTTAGCTTGTCAGGCTCTGCTGTGCGGGCGGGATACTCTCGGTAGCTTGCCGGGCTCTCTGAGAGGGATGGAGGCTTTTGGGACAGTCACTAATCACCTTTACATGTGTTCCTAGTCAGGCATAGAGGCGGGTATGATACTTTCAGTAGCCTGCCAGGTTCTCTGAGAGTGAGAACTAAAGAATAAGAGGTCACTTCCTGGAGCTTGGTTTTAGAGTCTCTGGATCCTGGCCATTGTTGGTGTTACACGGCAGTTGGTGGGTGTAACTGTCTAGCTACTGGAAGGTGGGGGAGCCCTCCTCCAAGGGGCCCCGGTGAGGACATCCAGGCGCGGGGGCAGGAGACTCTGCCTTGTTCTCTTCTGGTAGCTTGGTTTTAGAGTTTCTGGATCCTGGCCGTCGATGGGGTTACATGGCCATATTACCCAGTGATTATTGATTCAGTGTTAAACTCAGTAGCCATCATTCTCATAGACAATGAAAATATCCTTATTCATTTTTTGCATATGTTTCCATATAAGAGCGTGTATATATAAAACAAACAATACATGATCTAGTTCATACCCTGAGGGGCATTTCTATATCACAAACTATGGGGTGGGGGGAGATGAAGAGGATTGTGGGCCACACCCAGCTGTGTTCAGGATTTACTTCCGCCTCTGTGCTCAGTGATCACTCCTGGAAATGCTCAGGGGACCACATGGGGTAATTGGGATCACATCAGAGTGGACTGCATGCAAGAAAAGTACCTAAATCCATGGACTATCTCTCTAGACCACAAATTGTACTTTAAAGGATTATCTGGGATTTTGGCTTTCTTTTAGAATTTTTATTTGTATACAAAGTTTTCCTGTTCATTGCATTCAACCTTGTTTAATTTTCTGTTTTTGCCCCAAACACAAACTTATCTTTTTGCGGTAATTGAGTCATCATTATGTATGATTGTGATGATGTAGGTATTGATGCTGCCCTCTGGGGTATTGATTGGCTGTCAAGGGCTATTTGCACTCACATGAAGTGACCCCAGACTCTTGTCTGTTTGAAGTTACTGTGTCTGGTGTTGGGTTTTCCTTCCTCTCTTAACTCCTATCTCTTTCTGCTGTTGTTGATGTAGACTGTCTCCAGCACTAATCCTTCCCCCCTTAGTTTCCTTGTGCGGCTTCTAGTCTACTAAAAGATGAGAATAAGCTCAACACTAATGGTAGTCTACAAGTCAAAGTTATCAGCATGGGTCCCTCATAAAAGGTATGCTTGAAGCACTGTTGAACTTTGCCAGGTAGACAGGCTTTCTAGATACATGACATGACTCTGGTTTGCTGCTGGGCTTTAAATTATTTAAAATACTAGGAAAAATTATCTGAAAAGAATGACATTGCTGTTATTTTCCTATCGGGATCATCTTATTTTATTATTGAGGTAATGTTGATTTACTAGAATGTAAGTGTTCAGACATTTTGGGGATTCAATATTACCACACCATGCCCACCACCAAAATGCTAATATTCATCCACCAACCTTTTGGGTTTTTGTTTTGTTTTTTAAGTCATACCTGGTAGTACTTTGGGCTTCCTCCTAGTTCTGCACTTTACTGGAGGTACTTGGAGGATCTTATGGGATGTGGGGGATTGAACTTGGCAGCATGTGAGGCAACCTTTTTACTCTCTCTCCAGCTCATATTCATTATATTTTCAAACTCTAGATCTGTGACACTTGAGGGCTGTAATCTGGCTGGTTCTCATGAACAATTCCCCATGGGCATCTTCTCCTCTAATTGGTGAGGCCTTGGCCAAACTGGTTATAAATAAATTTTGGATATTACACTGCAATATACCTCTCTAAAAATTAAGGACCATTATATATTATGGGCTGGAGCGATAGCACAGCGGTAGGGCGTTGGCCTTGCACGCAGCCAACATGGCCGACCCGAGTTTGATTCCTCCGCCCCTCTCGGAGAGTCCGGCAAGCTACCGAGAATATCTCGCCCGCACGGCAGAGCCTGGCAAACCCGTGACGTATTCGATATGCCAGACACAGTAACAACAAAGTCTCCAATGGAGACGTTACTGGGCCCGCTTGAGCAAATCGATGATCAACGGGAGGGCCTTTACCTTTACCTTTTATATATGATGAAAACCTTAAATCAAAATATATCAAAAAGGCAATAATAAAAATTCCTAAAGAGGAATTAATAGGCAAATATTAGGGGATCTGATCATATTTTTATTGCCATGCTATCATAGTTCAATCCAAGATTTTTACTCTGTGTCCTCCCTCATTCTGTCTAACTTTCTTTCTTCTCTGCCTTTCCCCTTCTTTCTTTTACATACAAATAAAGTATTGTCTCTTTGACTGGTAGCAGGGAAAGAAAGGACACTAATACGCTTTCCTTCTGAGTTAAGACACAGGTTGGAGTGTTAGTACAGTGGGTAGTGAGCTTGCTCTGCATGAAGCTAATTTGGGTTTGATCCCCATTACTGTGCCCCATCATTATCCCTGAACACAGAGTTAGGAGTAAGCATGACTCGAAGTGGTCCCACCACAAAAAAATTTTAAAAGAAAATAGGACTAATAATAGATACTATTTGTGGGGAACTTTTCCCAAATTTGGGAGTTAACTATGTGGAAAAAAAAAACCCTTAATTTCTTACAGGATTTTCACAGTATGAATATGTTTCTCCTGAGTCTCACATCATTAGCATTGGAAAATTAATCCCTTCCTATAGCTCAGGAAACATTTATGAGCCCTCTCTTGCAACATGTGCAATTCTGGGCACAAGGGAGGCTGGGAGGGACTCATGCATGACTGTCATTCAAAAGTTCTCTGGCCACAGAGTCTGAGACTGGGAGTGTGGCTAGATTGGTTGCTCGAAGTCTTTGGTTCTGGTGAAGCACCTTCCTTACAAGTTACATATGCTTATTCACAGATTTTGATTTGGGGGAGTTTTTGCTTTTTATTTTACTAGATATGGTGTCATATAGCAAGACAAGTAAAAGCTGACTTCCGGAGTAAATATTTTGACCTTAGCCAAGTTTTTTGACTTTTTGGTGCCTTCACTTACCTCTCAAAAGTAGATAATAGTGTTTCCTTCATAGGTTGTTTTTTTTTTTTTTGGAAGTTACTGAAATTGATATTGGGGGAGTCCTTTCAACAAACACTGTAGCACTTGTCAGTGTTGATGGCTGCTGATAGACCATTATAATCCTTAGAACAGGACATGGTAACTGGAGTGCATGTCTAAGAGCTTGAGTTGTAGAATCAATCTCACGTGGCTAGTCTGGCACTTGACCTCATAGATCTTGGTCTGGTGGCCTTGGACAAGTCACTCTAATCTTCCATTTCCTTCTCTGCAGACAGGGCTTCATTTCATTTTCTTCATATGGCAGCTATGTAGAAGAAATGCATCTAAGAATCCACCTAGCATACTAGGAATGCTCCACGAATGGTCACTGTTTATGATGCAGATACAGAAATGGTCAGTGACATGAACATCAATCTACTGAGAAATTTTTATAGGGGGGTAACATCCCACCATGTTCGAGGGACCCAGGGCCACTTCTGGCAGCACTCAACCTGATCAAAATAGCATTCAGAAGAGGCTTTTGGGGCCACATTCCAATGGGCTCAAACCTGGAAACACGTGGAGGACACTAGGGAAACAACTGATGGGAGGAGAGCATGTAGTGCTGGGACCAAACATGTTTATACATGCTAAGTATGTGCTCTACCACGTAAACTGTTTTCCTGTCCCCTCTACTGAGAATTTTTATTGCAGTCAATTTCCATATCTTCCTTTGAGAAGTGACAGAAATTATCAATACAGTTATTTGACCATCGAGAGGCAGAATTAACAGAGTTCTTTTTGTGTTTCGTTGAAATAGAAACAGAAGAGTCTTGAGGCTTCTTTTTTTGCATGAACTCAAGTTTAAACACCTTTAAAAGTTCTGGGCTCGAAAGCTGCAGCCCTTGACTAGCAGCCAAGATATTGATATTGATTAATGTTTATTTATAGATATTCTTTATCCCCCATAAGTGAGCAAGAGAAATAAATAGCACTGATACTTGACTCAGGACAAGCTGTTGAGACCTGAGCAGATAGAATTCTATTTTATGGGCTTTCCTTTAATATTCATACCTATCTCCCTGAAATGGCAGGGGAAGATGATGGCTGGTTCAATTTCCACCCTGCTATTTCATTCACTTTCTCCCTTTGCCATCTTGAAAAAAACCCTGTCTTTTATGGTCGAGTTTCAATGTCACTCCAAAAGGCCAGTTCTCCTTAGCAGTGCATGTGTGTTGTAGAGATAGGGATTGCTAAGGGAGAATAAAACATTGCAAATGGCGACTTATCTTGGGCAACTGGGGTTTCTCTTTACACAGGTTTTCCAGGTGAGTTTTGTGTATGTTTGACTCACAGTTTTCCTAAATAACAGTATGAAAAAGGAAGACATTGAATAAACAATAATAAGTATTTGAATTTAGCAAAATCTGTCTTTTCTGCCCAGTACTGATTGGGAAGAATCAAGGGTAAAATGAAGGCTCCTTGAGGTGGCTTTCAGACATCCTGCCTTACTTCTCTTGGAATCTTCTCAGCTCTGCCTGTGAAGCTTAGAGGCTGACACAGATGCTGTCCAACAATGCTATGGAGGCAAAGATCCTGCCATGCCCGAACCCCACCCAGGCTCTGTGTCCATGGTCCTTCTTCCACAAGTAGCTATCCGAGACTATGAAAATCAAGTCTGATTTTTTTTGTAAACATTTTCCTATATGCAGATACTGTGAACCTTACCTTAAATTTCATCTTCTTTTCCTTATTCTCTCCTTCCCCATATCCTGTTTTCTTTGTTCCCCTTACTGGTGATGTTCCCCATTCTGGTTCAAGTTCATCAACACTCCTTTTAAAATGCTGCCCACGGAATCGAACTCATTCTCCTCTCCTCTGGCCTGCTGCCCTTCTGCCAGCTTGTCTCTTTGTTAATTGAACTACCCGTCATTTACGAAGGCCACTTCGGGCTCCTTAACTGTGCCTCCTCCATCATCTCCCCCAATCTCCTCCCGTCAGGCACTAAATCCTATTGATTGTTGCAACTGCATATTGAACAACTATAGAAGGTATTCAGACAGTATGTGGTGAGGGAATATAAATGAATAAAATTCATCACTTTATATTCATTCTTGCTGCTTCTGCCTAGAGCGAAGGTTTTGTTTTGCTTTGCTTTTACTTTAAAAAATTTCAAACGCACAGAAAATTTGAAAGAAACCATGATGAATACCCATAAACCCTTCTCCTATATTCATCAATTGTTAACATTTTCTCTCAGTTTTCCACCTCCCCATCATCACACACATATGCACAAACACATACTTTGAAACATTTTTTAGCAAGTCATTTGAAAGTAAGTTGCAAGTATTATGATATATTATCTCTAAATACCACAACATACATTTCCCTGGGGGACAAATTATTTACCACAGATACTTTTAGAGTGAGGATTCATATTCTGGGTTTTCAGATTAAGGAGACGCTCTGATGAATGGGCTGCAAAGGGTCCGTGGAATCATAAACAAAATCCTATACTCTGAACAGTTTTCTCCAAAGAAACAAACCACTTTCATCAGAGACCCACATCTCCAAACTAATGCAGGTCCACCACAAGGTTCTCCTTCTTAAGTCTAAGTAGAGAGGCAACGTGGTTAACTGTGGGTTTTGGCTGGTCTAAAGTAGTGATCATTTATAAGTTACCTAAAATATACTCATGACTTCCTCCTGACTGTATGAGAGTCCATGCCACTTAGCACAGCACAGTCGTGTTTCTAAGTCCATTTCTTTTTTTTTTTTTTTGGCTTTTTGGGTCACTCCCAGCAAATGCACAGAGGTTACTCCTGGCTTTACACTCAGAAATTACTCCTGGCTGTGCTCAGGGGACCATATGGGATGCTGGGAATCCAACCTGGATTGGCTGCATGCAAGGCAAATGCCCTACCTGCTGTACTATTGCTCCAGCCCCTTCTAAGTCTATTTCTATGTTCTTCTTTCACAACTTGCTCTCCCCAAGGTGAACTAGACATATGTCCCCACCCAGGTCATGCTTTGAGTTTCATCCCACTTAATATCCTCACTTTTCAACACTCCCCTACCCCTTTGGAAACTTTTGCTTTCCTTTCACACTTAATTGTCTCTGCCTCTAGGACATCCTCCCCAAAGCCCTCCTGGGTTGCTTCTGCTTCTAATTTGTACATTGCTCTATTGGGTCATGTATTACGTAAGTACTATGCTTATTCGCTTATAAGTAGCTTCTTCCTCAGTGGTAGTATAAAAGCACTCAGTGTGCCAAAAAATTCCAATGAAATAAGTCTCACCCAGCCCTGGACTGCTAAACCTCCTCCCTGAGTCACATTTGCA
The DNA here is from genome assembly GCF_029834395.1 of Sorex fumeus. Taxonomy (NCBI): domain Eukaryota; kingdom Metazoa; phylum Chordata; class Mammalia; order Eulipotyphla; family Soricidae; genus Sorex; species Sorex fumeus. Next base: position 12,636,264 of record NW_026606072.1, read on the forward strand.
TCTTGAGTCCAGTGAACAGTCCTGGTCACAGCCCCTGATGCCTTCGCTTTTGCATCTCTTCCTGTTAGATGTTCTTATATCCTTTAATTCTGACTAATGACCTCATATCCATATCCCTACTCTCCCTGTGCTGTCCAAATTCAACCACTTCAAAAAGACAGCCCTCCAACCATATATAGTAAAGATTCCACACGATTTCGAGAGGCATAGACATCAGGAAGTGGCTGTCTGTCCAGACCCTGGGAGCCTGAAGTGAATCTGTTCCAAGGCCTGTGGAAAAAGCACTAAGCCATACTGCAGGGTTGTTGTGCCTCAGAATAGAACGAGATGCGATGGCAGGCTGAAGTACAAAAGCTGGCGTCAGGAGAGGTGACAAGAACCCTGGCAACATCCCTGCACCAGGAGGGAAGGAAAGAGCTGGAGCTAGAGGCTGTTTTCTTTGATTTTTCCAGGACGACTCCATTGTGCCTTTCCAACGTTACTACTGACTCTTCTCAGCCTGAAACCAGACCCTGACTTGCAAGATGGCAAGCAGCTGGCCTTTTGGCTGGCAGCCAGGTCTGTCACACAGGTTAAGAGACCTGCCCCGTATACCTCCAAAGCAGAGAGAAAAACAGGATTGGTTTGCGGGGGTTGGGGGGTGGGGGCGACCTGCTGCATTGTGAGTCTGTTTGCTTGGAGGAGGGCTTGCCAAAGAGCCAACTCCAGGAGGGAGTGTGGAATCAGAGGCCTGGGGTCGGTACAGCCCGCTGAGCCTCTAGTTTCCCCCAGGGAGTGGCCTCCCAGCAGTCATGGGCCTGCCCAGGGACCAGGATGCTCAAAGGTGGCTCAGTTTCCTGCTGATTTCAAGGCTGACCTCAGCTGCCAGCACGCTTCTCTTCCTGGTGGGCCAGCCCCTATGGGATGTCAGCCCATCTGCTTTTAGAAATGTGGCTGCCCCAGCCCATTTCCCCCCTCTGGCCGGCTTCCTCTCCACAGCAGGAGCACTTGGGGTATGGTGGTATGGTGAGCGATGTTTCTGAGTGCAGTCAATCCCCTACGCTCCAATCGGAATGCATTACCAGGCAGGGAGCGTCGGCCCAGCGATTTGGCTTCGACGATAAATCTCCTTGCTTTCATGAGTTTAAATCAGACTTTAAAACATCGCCCTTAATGTTCTTTTAATGCAGTTTTCTTCTGAATGAGTTCCCTTTAGGTCCAGTCCTTGTCATTAATATACTCTCTTGGCAAACGAAGGAGGGCTTCTTCAAAGAAAGCCCTGCCAGTTTAGGAAACCAGTTGAATTGCCTTGGTGATGCCAGGAGCCTCTTTTGCATTTTACAAGGACACTTGAGAAAACAAAACTCTCTGACTGTAAATTTAATTTTCTCTTGACAGCCTCAGTGTCTCTGCAGCCCCAGAAGTTATCCATTACTTCTTTCTTCTGTAATTAAAAATCAAGGGGGGGAAATGTACAGGATTAGCAAGTTCTAATTTTCATTGATGAGCTCTAAGAGCTTATCAATAATGGGATCAGAAAAGCTGCTTCGCCTAAGCTCTATTTTCCTAGGGCATCTGATTTTGATGGAGAATCTCACTAGGGTGGGAAATGCCGACTTTCCAAGGAGTCCCATTGCCAAAGTCAGGAAGAAGACCCAGCGAGTGTCTCTAGCAGGAGTGAGCAAAAGACAGGCTATGCTTGCAACTTTCCCAGACTCAGCATTTGGACTCAGGGGAGCTGATTACGGGGAAAGATTAAACCGCCTGTCTTTCACACACATGCTCCCTTTCCTATGGATGGTTTCTGCAGGAAAGGAGCTTGCATGTATCTGCTTAGGAGAAGAAAGATATTTCCAATTAAAAGAATATTGGTGGTGATTCTTTTTGAGTTATGCATTTGTAGATATAAATACTTTATCGGAAGATAAGGGTATCCATTCTGCTCTCCTAGAGGAATGTAGCTGAGAATGAGTTTCTCCAAGAGATGCTTGGTTGATCGATAGCATCTGGACGGCATCAGATCAAAAACTGTGACACACCGGCTCCCAGTGAATGTGACAAGCATGTGACAGGGATGAGCTATTTAATTGACATGCACAGATTCCACAAAACTCCCAAGCAATCAGGTGCAGAAGTTATTTTAGCTGGATTTTTTTTTTTAATTCATAGCAAGTCAAGTGTTGATACCATAAAGAGACAACCCGAGTACCCAGCCTTGCACTTCTTTAAGAGAAGAACAGAGGCATTGGGAATGTTCAACAGACTGTGGACTTTCAGAGTTCCAGACAGAAATTGCATGTTTTGATTCCAAAACAGAGTTGCACAGGGCAGGAAAGTTCAGGCTACCTTCAGAGATGGAAAAAAAAAAAAGCATAGGTCAGCAGAAAAGGCCAGCAATTGAGGAATCTGTCAAAATACACCAACCCACCTCCTGCCTCAAAGAACTTCTTAAACTAAAACTAGAAATAATAGATTTCTGAGTAATTTTCTTTGCCAGGAAATCGCCTTTTCTGGATACTCTGCATCCTTCCTTCTGACAGTGAGCACAAAGGCTTCACGGCAGCAAAACCTGGGTGCTGAAAACAGGCTTGTCTATGGGATTCTGAGGCATTAAAGCCTGGTACAGAAAGGTAGCAGATACAAGATGATAGCACAGGGAAAACGTGTGTTGCACCTCCTCCCACAGCTGTCGTGAACTGATAATGAAATATGGCTCCTTCTACACAAAAGCAGCCTTGAAAACCAGGTATCTAAGGGTGAGAAGCAGCACCCAGCTAGACAGGAGAGATGACAAAATTTTATCTTGTCAAGGAAAAAGTTGCACCGTGGAGTAACAAGGTATGGTTGGGAAAAGATCTATCTCTAAGGTGTGGAGCTAGGCCCTAGGGAGAAAGAAGAAGATTGTGCCTACCAGAACAGCAGAGAGGAGCTCTTCAAACCCCTGCATTGAAGGCCAGAGGGAAGTGAGCACAGGAAAGCCATGGGGGAAAAGTAGAGATGAAAACCAGCCTTTAGGAGGGCCACAACAGAGAGATCCCCACTCCCCAAAGCATAACAATAGTTTGAATAGTGCCTGAGGCAAGAACCTCTGAGAACCAGCTGAGGTTGAAGTAACCTATCCATTTTAGCAACCTTGGCACCATGGGGAGCCCATCTTCCCTCCTACTGAAACACTAAGATAGAATCCCTGCTGAGAAACCCACCTGGTCCTAGAAATTAAGCTAAAGGGAAGCTACAAAAAACCCACACCCCAGAAGAAGGCCTAGCCTGGGCTAGTCCTCAGCTGTCTATGAGCAAGCAAATCGCGCCCCTACCATTTTCAAGAGCCCCACAGACCTCCCAAACCATCACAGAACAGCAAGTGGCCCTGCTCCTGCCATACTTCTTGCCAGCCCACACTAGCCCCTGAGGCCTACGTATTACACACACACACACACACACACACACACACACACACAGACTCCACATTCTGAAAGGCACAGCGAGCATGGTCCCAGCTGCCTGCAGAGCTCACTGCAAGACCCACGATGCCCCCAAAGTTATAGCTTCTGGGCCATCTATCACTGCTCCCACTGCCAGCAGCCCAGCTACTTCATTGTCCCTTCTGTGGTCTCTAGCTGAGGGTCACACCTGCAACAGCTAGTTGCCCTTAGGTCCGATGAGTGGCTTCTAACACTATGTACTGCTGCTAAGTCAGTGAGAACCAGTGCCACAGGCAGCCTAGAGACACAACTCCAGGAAGCCATGTGCCAGGGATGGACCTATAGCACCCACAACTGAGCCTCCTTAGCCTAGGACCAAGGCCAGACCCACCCAACATACCTGACAGGCTCACAGTTCAATGCTGCCTCAGCACCACCCGCAAGTGGGTGTAGCCCATAAAGGTGCACACCTTAAGCAAATAACTTGGAGTGCTGGGAAACAGTGCCCTTGGACTCCACCTGCTCTCACGTGTATAACGCCAAACCCTAAGCACCTGTATAGATAGAAATGTTTCATGAAGCATGAGAAGTAAATACAGAGAACCAGGCATGCCCCAAATGAAAGAGCAAAACAAAACTCTTACGTAAACAGAAAAGCAAATTACTTAAATATTTTTGTCTTGAGTGTGGGTTTTGGGGTGTTGGGCCACATCTCACATGCTCGGACTTACTTCTGGCCCTGTGCTGAGGGATTACTTGGGTGACCATATAAGGTGCTAGAGACCAATCATGCAATGCAAACAGCCAACCCATTGTGCTAGCTCCCTGACATTTTAAGAAATAATTTAAAGGGATAGTTACAAAGATGCTAACTAATCTTAAGAGAAGAATGAATGAACTAGGAAACTTTAGGAAGACTGAAACAGAATTTAGGAAGGTGAAGAATACAATAATAGAATTTTAAAATACCACAGAGGGGTTCAATAGCAGATTGGATAAAGAAGCGTAAATAAGTGAGTTGGAAATAAAAAATGAAACATTATGACAGACATAAATGCAAAGAATCATGTGACTACTATAAATATCTATATACTAACAAACTGAACAATCTAGAAGAAATGAACAAATTGTTTAAAACATGAAACTCTTAAGGCTAGATGAAGAAATATAAATAGACCAATCACCAGTAAAAATAATTGAAACAATAATAAAAATTTTCCCCTACACTAAATGCTCAGTACAAGAAAACTTTACTGGTAAACTCTACTAAAGTTTTAAAAATGATACAATGCCCATCCTTCTCAAAGGCTTACCAATAAATAAAAGACAGAAAAGGAGGGAATGCATTCTAACTACTTTAAATAGGTTGTAATGATAATGATACCAAAACAAGGTTAGGACAGTGTAAAAATATATAGATTATCTCTGATACACATAACTGCAAAAATACTCAACAGAATATTAGCAAACTAAATTCAACAATATATTCAAAAGATCATAACCAAGATGAAGGAAAATTTATTCTAGGATGAAGGATGGCTTGACATATGTAAATTGGTCAGTGTGGCATATCAAGTCGACAAAATAAAAGACTATATCAATAGAACAGATAAAGAAAAATATCGATGATTCAGCAACCTGAGTAAAGAGCTAGGAGTAAACCCTGAGCATTTCCAGGTTTGCCTCCCCTTTCGCCCCTGAAAGAAAGCAACAACAAAGGATTCAGCAAACATTTTTTATTGAAAAAGCTTAATAAAATCAATGTCAAGGAATGCTCCTAGAGATAATAAAGACCATATATGACAAATATTTAGCAAACATCATTGCTATAGGCTACAAAATCAATATATTAAAATTTTTGTATTTCTATATGCACAAAAATGAATTAGCACAAAGAAACAAAAAATCAGTGCAATTTATAATTGCGTTAAAAATAATAAAGTATATGGGTACAGAAACCCAGTGAGACCTTGGACTCCAGGCTCCACGGACCCAAGGACAGAGCTTCTCTGCTTGCTCCCACCACCACAGGTGACAAAGGGATTCTAATCAGGAGCCCCACCCTACCCTGCCCTGTCTGCTTCCATCAACCACCCAGGGATCGAATTGTGCACAGGAGACCCACCCTACCCAGATAAATACCCCACTGGCAGACTTCCACTCTCGACACTACTTCCACTACCCAGCCGTTGCCACACTCCAGGACGCTTTCCGGACCCGCGCGGCCGCTCCGGCCGAGACCCACGCACAACTGAAGACCCACAGAACAAGATAAGCGGAACTCTCTGAGACCTTGGACTCCAGGCTCGGCGGACCCAGGGACAGAGCTTCTCTGCTTGCTCCCACCACCACAGGTGACAAAGGGATTCTAATCAGGAGCCCCACCCTACCCTGCCCTGTCTGCTTCCATCAACCACCCAGGGATCGAATTGTGCACAGGAGACCCACCCTACCCAGATAAATACCCCACTGGCAGATTTCCACTCTCGACACTACTTCCACTACCCAGCTGTCGCCACACTCCAGGATGCTTTCTGGACCCGCGCGGCCGCTTGCGGCCGCGCGCCACATCATAAGACACTAAATACCCATCTTCTGGAATTGTCGTACCATATTTGATAGGGTTCAAATATGGTAACACCTACAAGGGTGATTAGAGGTCACCCCAAAAGCCTCTATACCTCTCGGAAAGACTGGCAAGCTACCGAGAGTATTCCGCCCGCACGGAAGAGCCTGGCAAGCTATCCGCTGTGTATTCGATATGCCAAAACCAGTAACTACAACTGGTCTCATTCACCTGACCCTGAAGGCTTCACCAACATGGCAGCACTGAGATGGATGAGAAAGGAGAGGCCGACAAAATCTCAAGGCCGACCTAGGCTGCCACAACGAAGGAAGACAAAAATGATCGTCTGTACTTTCAATGCACGTACGCTAGCATCAGATGCATCCATCGAGGACCTGATGGTACAAGCGCGAATGATCAAGTACGACATCATTGGTCTGACCGAGACAAGAAGGCACGAATCTCACCATGCCGTTTTCGACACTGGAGAAGAATTGTTCCTCGGAACATGCGATAAAAGAGGTGTTGGAGGCGTCGGTGTCCTTATCAACACAAACTTGGCCAAGAGCATTGATTCATTCGAATGCCTAACAACCCAAATCGGACGTTTACATTTGAATAGATGTGGCTCACTGCCTGCAGTTTCTATCTTCGTTGTCTACGCACCAACATCTCATTATGATGAAAGAGAAATCGAGAAGTTCTACATGGAGCTAGAGAAGTTCTATAAAGAAGACCACACCTTCTACAAGATCATTGTGGGTGATTTTAATGCCAAGATAGGACCAAGAAGATCAGCTGAAGAACTTCACATCGGGACCCATGGCCTAGAATGGAACGAACAGGGTGAGAGACTGTCTGAGTTCATCATGTCGACCAAGACCATTCATGGTAACTCACAGTTCCAGAAGGCAGAATCTAAACGATGGACATGGGAGTCTCCCGGTGGACGATTCCACAACGAAATAGACCACATCATATTCAATCGACGGTTTTGCCTGACTGATGTCGCTGTTGTCCCAAAATTTCGAACGGGATCGGACCACCGTCTCCTTCGTGCAAAATTCTACTTCACAGAGCGGGGAGAAAGGGCTGCAAAGTTCAAAAAGAGAACTCCCAGAATGACCACCAACTGGGAACTCTTTGGTACTATTGCGGCAACATGGGAAGATGCCATTGTTGACAACATTGACTAGGAATACGATCGACTGGTTCAGCACCTCCATGAATGTGCGAGGAACGCCAAGAGAGAGATAGCCACAAAAAATCGCCTATCTTCGAAAACTCTTGAGCTAATTCGCCAGCGTGGTTTGGCGCATGCCTCAGGCAACCGCAAGCTAACATCCGAGCTTGCAAAGCAGTGCAGAGATGCGATCAAGGAAGACCTCAAAGAGAGAAGAGCAGAAGTACTGGTAGATGCGGCAGAAGCCGGGAAAAGTATTCGTAGCGCCCGCCTGTCCTTCGCCAACTATAAGACCAAGATGACTGCCCTCCGACGTCCTGATGGATCCATCACATCCTCCAGAACGGCAATGGAGAAGATTATCCATGACTTCTACTCAAATCTCTTCGATAGCCATGTCCACTTGCCGACATACCAAATTCCACAGGATGGGTACGTCGTTCCTAACGTTCTCCCTTCCGAAATCCGACACGCCATTTCGTTGGTAAAGAAGCAAACAGCACCCGGCCCAGACAAGGTCAGACCTGAACACCTGAAGAACCTGCCATCAGTACTCATCAATACACTGGCTCGGCTCTTCACTCGCTACCTGTCTGAATGCAAGGTTCCGTCCCAATGGAAAACCAGCAGGACCGTACTACTGTTCAAGAAGGGAGACATCCATGACATTGGCAACTATCGCCCGATCTGCCTATTGTCTGCCATCTACAAGCTGTTCACTCGAGTCATCCTGAATAGGATTGGCAGAACACTAGATGAAGGACAACCATGCGAGCAAGCAGGGTTCCGCAAAGGATTCAGCACCATCGACCATATCCACACGGTAACCAAGCTCATTGAGGTTTCTCGGGAGTTCAAGATGCCGCTCTGCTTAACATTCATTGATTTAAAGAAGGCCTTTGATTCTGTTGAGATGGAAGCGGTCATTGAAGCCCTAGCCAATCAGGGCATTCAAGCCCAATACATCAGGATCCTCCGTGAGCTCTATTGCGGATTCACTACCAGGATCTCACCATTCTACAAAGAAGTGATCGTTGATGTCAAGAGAGGGGTGCGGCAGGGTGATACCATTTCACCGAAACTCTTCAGTGCCACCCTCGAGAACATCATGCAACGACTGGAATGGGAAGGAATGGGAGTGAAGATAGATGGTCGGCAACTACACCACCTCCGCTTTGCTGATGACATTGTTTTAATAAGACCAAACATCAGCCAAGCGGCACAAATCCTGGCCGACTTTGACCGTGAGTGTGGAAAGGTAGGACTACAGCTGAATCTTACGAAGATAATGTTTATGAGAAACAGCCTTGTTCCTGACGCCCCATTCGCTCTCAATGGAACGACCATCTCCGAATGCAACAGCTATGTCTACCTAGGTCGAGAGGTCAACATGACAAATGACCTGGCACCCGAGCTGCGCAGGAGGAAGAGAGCGGCTTGGAACGCCTTCAAGAACGTCGAAGAAATAGCTAAGAGGACGAAGAACCTCCGGCTCCGGGCACATCTCTTTGATTCCACTGTTCTTCCTGCATTAACATATGCCTCAGAGACCTGGGCCCTACGCAAACAAGATGAGAACGCCATTCAGGTCTCCCAAAGAAGAATAGAAAGAGCTATGCTTGGAATATCACGTTTCACTCAAATGAGAGAACGAATCCGGAGTTCTGACATCCGTCGACAATCAAGGATCAGGGACACTGTCTCATATGCCAAGGTGTCGAAAATCAGATGGGCTGGTCACGCAATGAGATTTAAAGACGACCGTTGGACTAGAGCTGTTACTGATTGGATTCCACGGGATGTCAAGAGACCGCGTGGCCGCCCACCTACCAGATGGTCAGACTTCTTTGTCAAGATCATGAACGATCGGTTTGAGGCCCTCCATGTTCCCGGAGCGAAGAGATGCCATTGGGCTACACTAGCACGCGACAGGGACAAATGGAGACGTTACTGGCGCCCGCTCGAGCAAATCGACGACTAACGGGAAGTTAAGTGATTAAGTGATGGGTACAGAAAGGTAGTACATAGTGTCAGATGATTTCCCTGCAGGCAACCAATGACATTGTTAAAAGAAACTGAAGAAATCACAAAGAAATGAAATGTCATTCCATTATCTTGGATTGGAAAAATTAATATTCTCAAAATGGCTATAGATTCAGTGTAATTCCTACTAAGATCTTAATGGCATTCTTCACAGAAGAAGGTTGGTTGCGGGGGCTGGGTCCCTTGGGACAGGGAGGGCTCTCGCCCGCACTCCTCTGGGACACCCCGAGTAAAAACAGCCTGGTGTGGAGTCCGGTGGCATGGGTATGGGGGCCTCATTTTATGCTCCCCTCTGGGAGGAGCATCTGCGAGTGCTGGAGCGTAGCCGATGAGGAAATTATCTGGTGCCAGCAGAGTGTGGCTTATGGGTGACCCTTGGGTCACCAGAGACTGGGGGGAAGCAGGCAGAGGATCTCTGCTTCCGGTCCCGTTGAGTCCAGAGTCCAAGGTCCCAAAGTTCTGCATTGCCTGAGTTCTGTGCGACTTAAGGCTCAGCTCGAGCATCCGGAAAGCATTCTGGAGTGTGGCGGCGGTTGGGTAGTGGAGGTCAGCTGCCTTCGAATATGCTCTTTTCCCTTGGGCAAGAGCCCTCCCTGAGAGAGAAACTAAAGGTTCTTATTGATCAGGGGCTAGAGCAATAGTACAGGGGTTTGCTTTGCATGTGGACAACTTAGGTTACATCCCCAGCACCACTTATTATCCCCAAGCATGGCCAGGAGTGATCCCTCTGTACAGAACCAGGAGTAAACCCTGAGGCCCCTTCCTACAAAAGTAAAAGCCACAAAGTTAACCAAACCAATATGGTATTAAAATGAAATTAGGTGCACAGATCAATGGAGTAGAATCAAGAGCACAATAATAAAATCTCACAAATTTGGACAATTAGTTAATTAAAAAAGAGCCAAGAAAAAGTCCTTTCAATAAATGGTGCTGGGAAAACTGGATAGACACTAGCAAAAGAATAAAATTGGACCACTTCTTTACACCAGATACAAAAATTACTTTGAAACAGATAAAAGACTTGAATGCAAAGCCTAAACCAGTAAAATTCAAAAAATAAAACAAATGATAAGCTTTTGGCATAAGCATTAATTATGATTATATGGATTCTTCTCCTACAGCAAGAGAAACAAAAAAGAATATAAACACATGGCACTACATCAAACCAGCTTTACACAGAAAAGGAAATCTTTATTAAAATGAAAAGGCAGGCATCAGAGAGATAGTTCAAAGAGCTAGCATGCATGTCTGGCACACATAAGGTCCCAGGTTTGATACTAGGCACCACATGACCCCTTAAGCACCACTAGGTATTGCCTTGAAGTCATCTCAGCAACTCAGGGTGCTGGATCCAAGAGGTATTGCATCACCAGACTGAAGTTTTGAACTTCCTGATCACTATCCCTACTACCACCAAAAATAAAGTGAAAATACAGCCAATGAAATGGGAGAAAACATATGTAAACTGAATAGCAAATATTATTATTAAAAATACATAGGCATCTCAAGAGCAAAAAGTCATCTTTTTTTAAAAACGTGTAGATCCATAAAAAAGAACAAGAACCAGTGCTGGGATGGATGCGGGGAGACAGGGACTCTCATCCATTGTTGGTGGGAATGCCAATTGGTCCAGTCTTTTTGGAAAACAATAGGGACATCCTTCAAAAAATTAGAAATTGATCTTCCATTTGACCCAGCAATACCAATTCTGGGAACACATTCCGGGGATGCAAAAAAAGCACAGTAGAAATGATATTTGCACCTATATGTTTATTGCAGTACTGTTCACAACAGCCAGAATCTGGAAACAAACCAAATGCCAGAAAACAGACAACTGGTTAAAAAACCTTTGGTATATCTATACGATGGAATACTATGCAGCTGCTAGAAAAGATTAATTCATGAAATTTGCTTATAAGTGGATGGACATGGAGAATATAATGCTAAGTGAAATTAGTCAGAAAGTGAGGGATGGTATAGATTGATTGCACTCATTTGTGGAATATAAAATAATATAATATGAGACTAACCTTAAGGACAATAGAGACAAGGGCCAGGAGGATCACTTTGCAGTTTAAAAGCCTCCCTTATGAGCTGGGGGAAGAGGCAGTTGGGATGGAGAAGGAACAACTAAGTCAACAATGGTTGGAGGGATGTCTAGAGATGGAAAATGTGTGCTTAAAGTAGACTAAGGACCAAACATGATGACCTCTCGATGTCTCAACTGTAAACCATAATGCCCCAAAGTAGAGAGAGAGAGTGAAAAGGAAGGTGCCTGCCACAGTGGCAGGCAATGGGATTGGGTGGTGGTGTTGGGAGGGATACTGGAACCATTGGTAGTGGAAAATGTGCACTGATGGAGGGATGGACGTTTGACTATTGTATGATTGAAACTCAATCATGAAGGCTTTGTAACTATATCTCACAGTGATTAAATAATTTTTTTAAATGGTAGATCATCTTACTGGGCACTTCACCAAAGACCTACAGATAGACACATGAAAAATGTTCTAAAAAGGTTTTCATTAGGAAAATCAAAATGAGAGCTACTTTACACTTATTAGATGGGCTATTATTAAAAGTCAAGAATCAGTAAGTACTGATAAGAATGGAAGGAGATATCGCCTTGGATTTTTGGTGAAAATGAGAATTGTGCAATCATGAAAAGTAGTATAGAGGTCCCTAAAAATTAATTAATATAGAACTATTTCATGATCCAGTAACTCCATTTTCTGGGTGTTTATATGAATAATATGAAAATGCCAATGCAAAAACATGTATTTTTGCACCCTTTTGTTTATTGCAGCACTATTTACAATTGTCCATGTGCCAATGATGAGTGATTGGATAAATATGAGACTTCCAAACATAATGGAACATTTCTCGACCAATAAAAAGAAAGTTGACAACATAGACAGACCTTGGAAGGATAGTGCTGTAAATTAAATCAGAAGAAAAACAAATATATATCATTTAATTTATTTATGAATTTTTTAAAAGCATTTTGAAAATGTAGCGTCTCCTGCCTGCACATCAGGCTGTCTTCACTGGGGCCACACAGAGGGGGGCAGGTTGAGTTTCCCTCCCCGCCCCAAGCAGAGCCCCAGCAGCCAAAAACCTCCAGAACGCAGCCACAGCCATGCTCAAGGCCACTCTCCACACATTCGGACAAGCCTCACACAAGAAGGAACCGGCAGAGGAACCCAGGTATGCGGGACCGGGGACTGAGATCTTCAAACCTGCTCGGATCAGGGCTGGGCCTCCTCCACTCAGATCCCCCATTTTCCAGTACCTAAGCAGTCACACCCACAAACTGCCCCCTGGCACCACATAACCCCATCAACAGCCAAGATCCAGAGATTATAAAACAAAGATCCAGGAAGTGCGCAGCCAAGAGACCTCTTATTGTCTAGTTCTCCCTCTTGGAGAACCCAGCAAGCTACTGAGGGTATCCTGCCTGCATGGCAGAGCCTGGCAAGCTCCCCATGGCATATTCTATATGTCGAAAACAGTAACAATGATGGGTCTCATTCCCCTGACTCTGAAAAAGACTCCAATGTGGCACTGTTGGGAAGGACGAGTAAGAAGAGGATGCTAAAATCTTAGGGCTATGATGAATGGAGACCTTACTGGTGCCCACTTGAGCAAATCAATGAACAATGGGATGACAGTGATACAGCGATACAGTGATTTATGGAAACAAACTAAACCTTTAGATCCTGTCAAGGAAATACTAATTGCCAGAGAGGAAGATTAAACTCTGGAACTAATAGAAGAGACTCACTGATGGTGGGCATGATGTGAAGTGAGAAACTGTACACCTGAAAATAATATTTTTCATTTCATTTCATCATCCTGTTAATCGTCGATTGCCTCGAGCAGGCCCCAGTAACGTCTCTTTCATCCTAGCCCTGAGATTATATTCATGGCTCTTTAGGAGAATGAGACCCATCATTGTTACTGGTATTTGGCATATTTGGTATGCCACGGGGAGTTTGCCAGACTCTGCCCTGTGGGCAGGCTACATTCAATAGCCTGCAAGTTTGTCCAAAGTAGGAATGAGATAATAAGATGTAATAAAAAAAAGTTCTGATAAGATGTCGCGCGGCCGCGAAAGCGGCCCCGCGGTTCCGGTATCTAGATTTTATAGTCTCTGAGTCTTGGCCGCTGATGGGATTACACGGCGCCAGGGGGCCAGGTGGTGGGTGTGACCCCCGCCTGCTGGAATTTGGAGGATCTGGATGGAAGATGCTCGACTCCAATCCGAGTAGGCTTGGAGGTCTCGGCCCGGAACCCGCGTGGCTTTGTCCCTCTGCCAGTACCTTCATGTGTGCGGAGAGTGGTCTCAGCATGGTGGTGGCTGGTCCTGGAGGTCTTCGGCTGCCGGAGCCCCGGTCGGGGCGGGGAGGAAAGCTCAACCCGCTCCCCTCCAAGGGGTCCTGGTGAGGGACACCCAGGCGCGGGGGCAAAAGACTGCAGTGTTCTCGTCCGGGATCTGGATTTTATAGTCTCTGAGTCTTGGCTGCTGATGGGATTACACGGCGCCAGAACACTGCAGTCTTTTGCCCCCGCGCCTGGGTGTCCCTCACCAGGACCCCTTGGAGGGGAGCGGGTTGAGCTTTCCTCCCCGCCCCGACCGGGGCTCCGGCAGCCGAAGACCTCCAGGACCAGCCACCACCATGCTGAGACCACTCTCCGCACACATGAAGGTACTGGCAGAGGGACAAAGCCACGCGGGTTCCGGGCCGAGACCTCCAAGCCTACTCGGATTGGAGTCGAGCATCTTCCATCCAGATCCTCCAAATTCCAGCAGGCGGGGTCACACCCACCACCTGGCCCCCTGGCGCCGTGAAAATAATATTACCTTCAAAAAATACAAATTAGAGGGGGCTGCAGTAATAGCACAGTGGGTAGGGTGTTTTCCTTGCATGCGGTCAACCCAGGTTTGATTCCCAGCATCCTGTATGGTCCCCCGAGCACCGCCAGGAATAATTCCTGAGTTCATGAGCCAGGAGTAACCCCTGTGCATTGCCAGGTGTGACCCCCAAAAAAAACAATTAGAGATGGTATTATATGTAATGTGGGAGTTTAGACTCTAGCCAGGCAGTCAAGTTAAACTGAAGTCCACTTCTTATGAGCTGTGTGATTTAGCACCAGTTACTTTGCTACTCAGAGCCTCCATGTTCTTGTTCTTATGATAAAGAAGATTTTAGTCCTAACTGATTGAGTTATGAATACAGGTAAGGGAAGTAGATCATTGAGTACCTTACATGTTGGAGATGCAGCTTAAATGATATATTTAAGTCGTGTTCTTGTGAAAAATATGTTAATTGACCTCTCAGAGCTGTCTCCAAATCAGTGATTTTAAAATGCCAGATAACCCAGCTTACTATTTTGAAAAGGCTGAATAACTGTGTTGTGCAAAAGATAAACTTTGAGGGGATACGTGTATGCATTCTTTCAATTTTTAATAACTTTGCATATATTGTTGTATTATAAAAAATGCCAATTCTAGGACTCAGAGCAATAGTGCAGCAGATAGAGCTCTTGCTTGCACATGCTCCACCCAGTTTCAAACCCCAGCATCCCATCTGGTCCCTTGAGCCTGCCAGGAGTGGATCTACCTGCAGTCCAGATCTACCTGCAGCACATAGACCTGAACTGGAATGTAGCAAAAGTCAGAGGGTAATGAGCACAGAGCCAGAAGTAAGGCCTGAGCACTGTTGAATGTGGCCTCAAACCAAAAAATATATACCAACTCTATTACTCCCTGAACATTATTGAAGAACTTGGAGTTATAAGGTTTTTAAAAAGTTATGTGTGTGTGTGTGTGTGTGTGTGTGTCTGTCTGTCTGTCTGTCTGTCTGTGTGTGACAGAAACATGAATAGGAGCCATGGCCGTGGAGAGAGAGAAGCAAGTGAACTCCTCTTTGGAAGGTAAAAGATGTCCAGAATTCTATCCAGATCTCTAAACATGTAACAGAGTCTGAACTGAAAGTATTGGTGAGGAAGAGGAACTCTGAGAGGGCAGGGAACATGATCTACATGATTAGTACAGTTCAGAATTTGGAGTTTGAGCTCCCTGTACAGAGTCTTACTTGCAGCATGTAGATCCTGACTAGAGTTTAGCAAAAGTCAGTGGGTGGTGAGCAAGAGGAGACAGAGAATTCCTGCTACTCTTTATGTGACGTGAATGAGGAGGGGATAAGAGGCAAAGGAAGCTCTGACATAAGGAATGGAGAATTCTGAGCATGCCTTACTGCCTGACGATGAGGTATCAGTGTAAAGGAAGATGTTAAGTACAGTAATACCTTTGTTCTCATGGGTGTCCTAAATGAAATCGTGTATGCTCTGGTACAAGTTTTCATATCTCTGCCTTTCCCTGTCCTCCATCCACTCCTTCTAGCCATCCTTTCTTTCAGCATACAACAAATATTGTTAAGTACTTAGTTACATATTCTAGCAGCAAACACAAATCTAAACAGCCACGAAGCATCAATTCAACAGAAGGAAGGCAATCAGCAAGACAAAATGTAAAACATAAAGTATGTGAGATCGTGGTAAGTGCTTTTGATAAATATGAAACAGGAAGGGAATGTAGGGAGTGCCCTGTTGGGGCAGGTGGTGAGTAGCAATTGAGAGTAAGTAGGTCAGGAAAGGCACTACTGTGAAGATGAAATTTGAGGAAAAATTTGAAGGAGGTCAAAGAGAGGATGAGGTCAACATCAAGGGAAACACGTTCTCAGGGGAGCACAAGGCGAGCAAAACCTGTGTTAGAAGAGGGCCCTGATGGTCCAAAGAAAAGCACCACAGGGGCTAGAATGATAGCACAGTGGGTAGGGCATTTGCCTTGCATGCGGCCAACCTGGGTTTGATTCCCAGCATCCCATATGATGCCCCAGCACCCCCAGTAGTAATTCCTGAGTGCAGACCCAGGAGTAACCATTGTGCATCGCTGGATGTGACCCAAAAAGCAAAAATTAAAAAAAGCACCACAGTCGCCTGCCTGTGGCCAGGTTAAAGATTCCAGGAAAGGACCCAAAGCAACACTGAAGAGTAAATACATTAGTCATCAGGATTCCATTGGGTGCTGCTGTATCTCTTTGTCTTTGTAACTACAACATTTAACTTTGAATCTTGATTTTAGAATGTTTTCTTTTTACTTACTTTTTGATAGTTGTGGGGGCAACTCATGGTGTTGCTGGATGGGGAGGGCCAGGTGATGAATGGGATTGAACCCAAGGTCAGACATGTACTCTACCATTTAAGTCAAATCCCTGACCCTTAACACACAATTTTACATGCTATCATTTAATTGTGTGTCTGTATCCCCTTTGGCTCTTCATGCATACTTCTTGCCTTCAAGCTCAGCAATGAGTCTGAGTTATCAGTGTGAGATTTTTCAATCCCTTGCCTAGGGCCCAGGGACAAGACTGTTTCTTAAGTCTCAGTGGGGGCCAATTTTAATTGTGGGATTAAATGGCTCCAGCTTTGCAAATACGGGAGTGACCACAACCCAGAACTCAGCTAACCCTCAGAAATGTATAAATGATAAAATGCTAACTCCTTATTTGCCAGTTCTGTAATTATACTCTTGCCATGGAATCTTAACAAAGAACATTTCCTAACATCTTGACTTTGAACTTACCCTGTTACTTGCAATAAACAGAGAAAAGCAACAGTTTGGCATTTCTAAGCCTCAACCTTAAGATGCTTCCTTACCCAATTCCACATGCCCTCTTGAGTTTCTTGAGACCTGATGATAATCCTAGAAGGCACAAGGCTTGAGGAGCAAAGAAACCCCAGCTACTGCAATCTGGAGTCAAACTATCTGCAAACCCAGTTACCCAGTCTGAGTCCAGTCAACCTTCAGAATTCACAAACCAAATGACTTTTTGCCCCACCTACAGATGCCTAGCACAGTTCTCTGACCAACCCTACCCCTTGCCCCCACCTCACTATCTCAAAATCAACTTACTAGTTTCATTTTAGGTGTTCACTGGTGTCAGTAAGACACCAGAGCTCTCCACAGCAAAGGGAAATCTAAATGCTTCCATGCAGGTTGAAGAAAGTAAAAAAAAAAAACAAACACAAAATAGTTTCCTTGGACACCAGGGGCAATGCTTTGAGTTTGCTGTCCTGGTCCTGCCAGTGTTATATTCACAATATTTGTAGGAGAACACGGAAGGTCTGCAGTAGTTTGGGACTCACAAAAAATAATTCATTATGCATAATGGTGATGTTGGCAGTGCATGCCAAATGGTTAAATCTAATGTAGCATACAGTTTCATTAAGGCACAACAAAATTAATCTATCCCTTCCCACCAGGAGGTTTAAACAAAAGCAATGGGGAAGGAGCTGCATGTAAAAAGCAGCAATTCATTAATGAAATGAAGACATGTAAAATAATTAGGCTTATAACAAGAGATTAGAGAACTAAATTAACCCTTCTGTTTACTTTGCATCAAATGCAGCAGAGAACTTTGGCAAACGTTATATTACGATGAAAATGTTACCTTGGAAGTTAACCTGGTGGCCTCCTCTCAATAGTGTAACCTGTGTCAGTCCCTGGTCTAATAATTTCGCTTTATGATCACTGAAGCCATATTGGTAAGGTATTTTCTGTCTGGATCCCAGAGGTATGAAAACAAGTAGGTATAGACATGAAATTGCAAGTGAAACAGTTAATTCAAAAAAAGAAGTGGAGGTTTGATGTTGACATGCCATATGCTAACTTGGGTAATTAATAATATTGAAACGAAGAGGCTAATCTAAATCATTGGTGGGCTGAGGCTTTCCTCTGCCTGGTTAGTAATGATAAGCCGGGGGGGGGGGGGGCAATAACTCCCAAGTCCTCCTCTGCATGGGGGGAGAGTGGGACTAAAAACCTGTTCACACGATGGGGTAAATGCAGCTGGGGACAAAGCAGACTGTGACAGGGGATGCCCATATCCCAGCAGGAGGCCTCGTGTCCAAGAACGCCAGGGGTTTGGAACTTTACTTCTTGAATGCGGCTCCTTCATTTAAGGGCCGTGGTACAATTTCCAGCTGTGTTTAAGCTGCTGGTTCAAACTCTTGCATGTTTCTTTGGAATAAGTCTGGATTCTTTTACTTTATTTAGTCACTGAGAACTACAAAATGTTTCATGATTGGGTTTCAGACATGCAGTGTTTCAACACCAATCCCTTTACATTCACTTCGCTCTACCTATCCCCACCCCACCCCAGCCCACCCCACCCCCTTTTCCCCCACCCACCAGCTTGCCTTATGACGAGCACTTTTTAAGTAACTTTCGGCACTGTGGTTTACAGCACTGTTACGATAGGGTTTCATGCAAAATGCTTAATCATCTTTCCCTGCCCCTGAACACTTAAACACTTCCCTCCACCCTTATTGTAGTGTTCTCTTGCCTGTCCTATTCCACCCCCTCATATTCCACCCCCCGCTCCCACCTGTAAAAGTATATATATTTGCTTGGGAGGAAGGGATGATGATGTGTGTGTTCGCGGGTTATCCGGCAGCTCTTTCTCTTGGCCTGCATTCGGTGCTCTTGAGCCACTGTGTATGGACTGGATCCGATGGCTGTTGGCGATGGGCAGGCGAAGGAAGAAATGAGGGCCTGGCTGTTCGGTATCAATTGCAGTTTATTACAATCTCCTCTCCATTCTTCTCTGATTCCCTTTCTGCCTCTATCTCTGGAGCCCCCTCACCCGCTTCTTGCTCCGACTCCCTGACTCTTTTTCTGCTTCCCCTTCACTCTTACAGTCTTAATTTATATAGCAATCACATAGGGTGGTGATACAAAGGTGGGTTGAACATTAACAAATCAACAAAGAGAGGTGAGACAACTCCTCCAGGATATTAACACAAGGACAAAATTTCATCTAAGGAGATTACTCTAGATTAATAGCAGATCCACTTAAGGGCAGGATCCCACCCAGGGTGTGTCACTTTCTTCTTTCCTCAGCTAGTAATCCACTTGAATAGTTGTAGTAAATCTACTTCTAGTATTTCTAGCAATGTCATTCTGTATGAGCACAATAAGAGATAGCACTGTAGCACTGTCCTCCTGTTGTTCATCGATTTGCTCGAGCAGGCACCAGTAACGTCTCACAACAAATTGTGAGACTTGTTGTCACTGTTTTTGGCATATCAGATAATGTCACAGGTCACAGGTATCTTGCCAAGCTTTGCCGTGTGGGTGAGATACTCTCGGTAGCTTGTCGGCTCTCCGAGAGGGGCGGAGGAATCAAACTCCAGTCGGCCATGTCGACCGCTTGCAAGGCAAATGCCCTACCCTCTGTGCTATCACTCCAGCCCAGTAAGAGATATATGAACATAAAATTCTTCCTGAGGATATCTCACTATATATTCCAGACCACAGTCCTTAGGCCAGGTTAGTCTTCCTAACCCCAGCAGGGTCCTAATCCGTCATTACTTCTGGATCATGACAGCATTTGTCCATGACCATGCTCTTAACTTATAGTTGAGTATTGTGGTGCTTTGGCCTGGACAATGCCAGGGTAGCTCACAGCTTGCCCTGGGTCTATTCAGTCCCTTGTCAGTACCCTGTTTTTGGGGTGCTGGGAACTAAGGGTAACTGAGTTGAGAAAGCAGATGCCCAGGAGTAAATATTTTTCAGAGTCAATCAACTCCCAAGCTACAAAAACATAATATTAACTGTCTTCCTTTGTCCATACAGAAAGGACATTGCTTTAAGGTAAACTAAGTTCCCTGCAGCAAGACTGAAAAGACAAACCCAATGTTATCCTACACCCACTCTCCAGTGCTTCCTACTGAAACCAGTTCTCATGTTCTTTGTTTCTATTGCCTTTAGCTATTTGTTATTCTTCTCATGTGTTTCTTTATATCCCATGTATAAGGAATATATACTTAATGCAGACTGTGCATCCTGTCATTGGGATTGGGGATGTTCCAAGAGTTGGGACATGAGAAGGTGTGATAAAAATCCACACCCAGAGTGCCGGAGAAATAGTACAGTGGGTAGGGCAAATGACCAAGTTGGGTTTGATACCTGGCATTTCGTATGATCCCCTGAGCACTGTCAGGAGTAATTCCTGAGTGCAGAGCCAGGAGTAACCCCTGAGCACCACCAGGCGTGACCCAATCTAATGGGAAGATTTGTTTAGAAGGGCCATGCCCAAGGGATGTTAATGGTCAAGAGAGAGGAGCAATGATAAGAAATCCTCAACCTGCTGCTCCACATGGAATCTTCTCAGTGGAGTTGAGAAATGATGCCTCTTTCAGGACTTTATACTCAGTGGCAAGCACACAAAAGGCAGCTTGACTCGGCCAGGTTATAGAGTTTTCCTAACAGCCACACCAACTATGCCCAAGGTCATTATGCTTTTGTGTCTCACACATTGTTGACACCGTCAGTCTCCAGTTTGCCTTATGTGTATGAAAGCCAGTGGCTATTCATCTAGTCTATGTGATGAAATGAGACTCAGAAGTTTATTTGAAATACTGAGAATCAAAAATCTACATTTCATTTGCATTTTAGTAATGACTGATCCTTTCCTTAAATTATCTTTTGTTGAATGATGAAAGTCACCCAAAGACACAGGTCTTGTTGCATTTACAGAGCTAAGAAATGTAACTGGAGCTAAACAATATTAAGGAATCAGTATGGAATCATTTCAAAGATGACTTTCCAAGTATTTTTTAAATTTTATTTTATTTTTATAAAGTTGTTCACAGTAGTTCATTACAGATAATATTTAAATAGCAATTCCAACACTGTGCACCTTCCCACCACCATAAGAGGAAAGTGTGTGAAGATTGTTGTATTTCATCCTGGAGCCATTTACACCCTTGTATAAGGAATTACAAGCATGTATTTTAAACCCAAACAAATGTGCGATACTTTTGGTACATTAGTGGACTAGAGTATTAGAGGTCACGCATTCTAGGACATTCTGTGTTGCTCTCCTCTGGGAGATTTATTTCATAATCTCTGGATCTTGGTTGTTGATGAGATTATTTGTGAGTGTGACTGCCAAGCTACTGGAAAATTTGGAAGCTGAGGGGAGGAGGCCCCATCTCCGTCTGAGAAAGCTTGGAGATTTCAGTCATGGTACCCCATGCCTGTTTTATTCCGCAAGTTCCCTCATAGGTGAGGCTTATCTGAGCCTGTGGAGAGCAGCCTAGAGCATAGCTGTGCAGTTGGCTTCTGGAGGTTTTCAGCTGCTGGGGTTCTCCTGAGGCGGGGAAAAAATACAACCCGCACCCCTCTGAGTTGCCCCGATGGACTTTCCAAGTTTTTACAGGTTATAAATCATCTTCTTTGGCTCCTTCTCAAAGTTGGGGAAAGAGGAAAAACAGAGAGCGGGTCCTATTCCTCAATGGCAGTTCAGTTGTCTCTCAAAGCCCTTCACTAAGGGAGGGTCCTTCATTCCATGATTTGGACCCCACAGCCTATCTGCAGAGAGTGAGAATAAAAACGAGGAAGTGGGGAGACATGGTTGGACAAACTGAGTGGGCTCCTGGAGATACGTTAGTGACCTTGTTTCCTGAAGACATTCCAGTGAACAGTAAATGTCACTTCTGACTAAAAACAGAGCAATGGAGCCAAGGATGAGCTTCAGCCTTGCATGCATCAGACAGTGCATTTGAGCCTTGCTACTACAACAATCCGTAAATAAATTAAAATCTAAGATCAGCAATAGCTTCAATAAAAAGCCTGAATGAAAAGTATTTGAAATTCTGGAATTTCCATACACGTGGGACTACGCTATTTGAGGCAGCGATTTCAGAAAGTGCTCCATCCCGTTCCTCCTCATTTGACCCCACTAACCTTCCCTTGCCCACCATGCAGCACTGGGGCTTTCCACACAGGTCTTTCTTGTCCCCTTTTGGCCCGAAACAGAGAGAGAAGAGAGCAAGTGCAAGAAGAAAAAGAAACCTTGTGTCTGACTGTGGATTTCCTTCTGTTTAGCTTACTCTCCCATTTATTCACGTGCTTGTTCATCGACTGTTTATGTGGGCCTTGCCACAATCTGGGCACCACTGAGGATTTCTTTGATCATATCTGCTTTGTCACAATAATCTGCAAGGAGGGCACCATTACCTCCAGTTTACCTCTAAGTTTACCTTTATTACCTCGGAGAAACTGAGGCCCGGAGGAGCTAGACGTTTTCCCATGTATCTAGCTCATAGGGGTTGGAATATGGAGTGCAAGGTTCTCTAGCCACCTCCGCTAATCATGCTCCCTCCCCGCCTCATATTTGCAGCCATCATTTTTGCTAGAAAATTACCATTTTTATCCCCAGGAGAGAAAGCATATCTACCATTATCCACATATTCAAATTTAGGTCCTAGGGTCATTCTCAGATAAATGAGAACTTAGAACCCCCTTAGACTGTAGTAATCTTTATTAATCTTTAGTAATCTATTTTGTCTGCTGCGCCACACTGCAATTTCCAATGCTAAGTAGAACAGTCCCTCCTGAGAGGTGTTGTGTCCTTGATGGCACTTCAAACAAAGAAAACAAAGTGTAAAGCTCTGCAGATCTGTGAATTAATTGACGGTGTCCAGAGCCTAGCCTGGTGTCTTATGCATATTAAGCATTTAACGAAGATTTGATTAGATCGAATGAATGAAGGAACAAGTGAGTGATTTTGTCTGAAAGGCTGGGGCTTTCCCTGAGGCTTCTGATTTCAGGTTTTTGCTGCTGAGGTACCTTGTGTGAGACAGATGAACAGCATCCAGGCTGCTCATCTGTAGAGCCCTGCTCCAAGAGAGCCTCAGGGGCAGGGAGTGGGTGAGGAGAAAGTACACAGTGCTTTGGGGCAATGCTTCTTTGTATTCCTGCTGAGCATGTGTCTGAGATTCCCTCAAAGGTTGGTGGAATTTGTTTTTAGGATTACCTGACATGCATTAAAAGCAATTGACTTAGAGCAAATACTACGGAGTCACTTTACTCGCTGTTATTGATTTAATGGGGAGCAGGAAAAGAAAATTTGGTGAGGATCTTTCACTTTTTTACTCAAGAAATTTTGTTTGGGGGAGAAATTTTCATTCATGATGTGCTTTTTGAGTAATTATATAAAGGTGTGGATGGGGATTATGTAGATAGTGATTTTTAAGTGTTCCAACTTCAAAGAAACACAAACCACACAGACTTTCCCATTTGAAAAATTACATATAAATCAGAGGGGAGCCTTAAGAGTTCTGTTTTGTGGGTTCTTCTCCCATAATCTGCTTCCTTTCCCCACAGGCCACTTGAACAAAAGTAAACCGCATGCAGAAGGTAATTTTCATTTACCTCCTAATGGACTTGGCACTCTTACTCATTATGTCTTTTAGACCAGTCTGTTACTGCTGTCTCTGCAGACATCTCTGCCTCTCCTTGTCTTATAGTGCTGTTTTTAACTTTTTTTAAAAAAAAATAGGAACCATTCCCATAGGTGATGCGGGAGCTTGAAGATCACGTCCTGTAGTAGTGGAGACCACTAAGACTATACCCAACAGTCCCAGTGTTATGCAGTGCCAAGGATCAAATTCAGGTCTCATTCATGCCAAGTAAGAATATGCTCTACCACTCGAGCTATCTCCATTGCTGTCATCACCTGTGCTTTTGATCCCTGACCTTGAACAAGTCCACAGAATAATGTCATGAACCCTTGAGAAAGCCCCCAAACTTAACCAAGACGCTCCAGTACATCCTCACTTTTGCTAGAAGCTCTGGATGAAATCCTCAGTAGTCCAGAGTCTCTGGTATTAGTGTCTGTTGAAGTTCTAATATGTGTGTAGGTTCAGTTACCTCTGAAAAAGTCTTTTCTTTATTCATCAGGAAAGGTGGCAATTCAAATGCCAAAAATCATGTGTTTGAAGAGGTGCCAGAAGGTATCTAGAGAGAAGAAATACAGCACACAAGATCTGAAGTTCATTCTTTGGGGCTACTAGAAGCCTTGGGAGGTAGTGACAATAATGTTATCGGATTTTCAATTTAAATGTTTGAATTTGTTTGACAAAAGGAAAAAGTTAAAGCTGGCTCTGAAAATAATCTCAAATGGTGAGCTTGAAGAGTTGAAGCAATGAAAGTATCATTTAAATGACACCTTCAAGGTGACTACTTTAAAAGGATAATACTTGTTGTGAAAGTTTTGATATAAAAATATTTATTTGAGTTTTAATATTTTTGAAGCAATTTTTAGCGTTGAGTATTATTTTAGACATCTTATTATCTCATTCTTACTTTGGACAACCTGGCAGGCTACCGAATGTAACCTGCCCCCCACGGCAGAGTCTGGCAAACTCCCCATGGTGTACCCAATATGCTAAATACCAGTAACAATGATGGGTCTCATTCTCCTAATCCTGAAAGAGCCATGAATATGGCACTTTTTAAAATCTCAGGGCTAGGGCGAAGGAGATGTTACTGGTGCCTGCTCGAGGCAATTGATGAACAACAGGATGATAGTGATCGTGATCGTGATTATTTTAGTTTTTAAAATTTGTTAAGGTTTTGCTATCAAAAACATTTAACTTTTATGTTTTAACTTCCATATATTATTTTATTTCAAAATTAGTCAAATTTTATCACTTGCTTTTTGAAGGCCTTTGGTGAATTTTTGATCTGATTGACTGATTATTGTATTTCCTTAAATATTTTAAACTGCTTACATTTCATAGATTGTCTCTAGGCATATTGTTTTCAAACTAGCAAATATGTTTATATATTTTTCTAAACAGTTTTCTGATTAAACTCACAAGTCTACTCTTTTAAAATGGGAATTATAGGGGCTAGAGCAATAGTGCAGTGGATAGGTTCTATGCCTTATACATGACTAATCCAGGTTCCATCTCTGGCACCCCATATGGTTTCTCAAGGCCTACTAGGTGTAATTCCTGAGCTGTGGGAACCCCTGCCCCCTAAAAACAGAAAGACCAGATAAATGTCACCTTTGAAGTCTCACCCCAAGGCACTCTATAGAAATCACTGAGTTATTGGTCCTGCCAGCACCTCCCTTTACATGGGTTTTGTGTTTCTTTTCACCACTGTGGAGAGAGCTAAGACAGTCGTTTCCACTCCTCAAATAGAATTCAGAAAATATCTTTCATAGAATGTTGCTAGGCAAGTTGCTTGACTCTCATGGAAATCTAGCTAAATGTCTCACTAAACTAGACACTTGGCTGTGTCATGGTTATAGAGGACAATAGTCCTTTCATGGCTGCATTTCTGCTCTTTCATTAAAGAGGGTAGTTTTGGGCAAAGTAAAAAGTGCTTCTTTTCTAGGATTCACCTTTTCATCCACTTTTCTATCTTTCATAGAAAGCCTCTGTCTACAGCAACCTCCAGTCTACTGAGAAAACAATTTGAGCGATTGCTACTTGGGAATCTAGTTGATGGTTATCTAGTGATGGGCAGTGGCAATGGAAGGAGAGGAGTCTGTTATCTGGCAGCAGAAACCAGCTGTTCTCTAGACAGGACTAAGATGCTGATGGTGGTGCCTTCAAGGACAGGGCAGGGAAGACTCAGTTCTATTCTGGCAAACCAGAGAAGGAAGCAAGTCCATTGGAACTACACACTTGGGCAGATTCCAAATCACTTCCTCCTTTTCCCAGGAAGGAGTCTTCGCCCCAGTCTGTGTTCTTGACATTTTCTCCCCTTGACGGGTTTCAATGTGAAGAATTCTTCTGTCCCTCCTGTGGAATCCCAAGGGTGCTCTAATAGGGAAGAACGTGCAGCTTGTAAATAGTTCCTCTCATAGCAAGATTGTTCATAACCCTGTTCTCTCCCTGCCCCCAAATAAGACAACATGAAGACTGTCCTGCCATTGTTCATCGATTTGCTCGAGTGGGTACCAGTAACATCTCCATTGTGAGACTTGTTGTTACTGTTTTTAGCATATTGAATACGTCACGGGTAGCTTGTCAGGCTTTGCCATGTGGGTGGAATACTCTCGGTAGCTTGCTGGGCTCTCCGAGAGGGATGAAGGAATCGAAACGGGTCGGCCGAGCGTAAGGCAGATGCCCTACCCACTATGCTATAGGTCTGGCCCAACATGAAGACAGCTGTCTGAAAAGCTGGAGATTCCCCTTCCTCATTCCAGGAGATATTTAAACAATGTCTGATGATCATTCAGGATCAAACAGAGAAAAAACAATTACAGAAATGGGAGTTTACAACTCTGGTTGGGTGTTCTTATGCTTGAAGTTTTCATCTCACGTCCTAACAAACATACTCAAATATGCCCACATTGTGCACTAAAAATATTTCTGTAAAAAAAAAATTGGGTCTTTCATGACTGTTTTTGTAATTATTTAATTTGTAATAAGATATTTGTAATTATCTATAATCTATAAGACTTTCTTCCATATCTAATTCTCCCAACACTTAATAGGTCCCTCTTTGCACTAATTTATAATGCCACCTTTGTCAACTTCAGATTCATATATATACAAGAAGCTATTTCTCTCCTGCAACATCTGTCTGCTTATCTATCCCTTGAGAATACCACTGCCCCACCTGCCACCCGTAGCCTTTCTTCTGTAAAATTGTCTCAGTGATTCTGGGTTGTTTATTATTCCAGATGAATTTTAGAATCAGCTTACAAAACAACACCCAAATCCTGTTTGTATTTCAATAGAAACTGCATTTAATCTGTAGATTAATATGAAGAGGACTGATATGTTTTCTCTCCTTCAGTAAACTTGTATAATTATCTCTACAAAGACTTTGCATGTTTGTGTTACATTTGTTTCTACTGGTTTTTGTTGCATTTTTAAGTTGAAATCTACTTGGAGTTACATTTTCTGTTTGTTACAGATGTATAGAATATTATTGATGAGAGCAGATTAATCTTGCTAAGCCCTTATTAATTTATCAATTTACATAGTAGAGTTTACCAGGAGTTCTTAAACATATTTTTAACAGTTTCCAAGTAGCCTGCAGTTGTGGCCAATGCAAGGAGAGTGGAAATGATAGGGGACATTTCCAGGCTGAAACAGTGAAAGGTTCTTCCTCTTCCTGCAGAAACAGATGGGGGAGGGTGACCTAGTATTGAGAGGGCAGAGTGAGGGGGTTTTGAGTCACCACATGATAGATGGTCACTTAAAAGTTGAACAGACTGTCCTGTCGAGAAGACAGTAGAGTGCTGTCATGTTAAATCCCTGATATTCCAGGGTTAATTGCTGCTTGAACATAACCAACCCAGTCTCCACAGCCTGTTACAGTTTATCTGTAGAATCCTTTGGATTTTTTTTTTAAGCAGAGCATTTTAGCAGCTGTGAATAATGAGTTTTGTTTCTTCCTTTCTAATTCTTAGGTAATTAAAGTTTCATGAATACCAAACTTAACAATTAATGAAGTTGACACGATGTTACATTTTGTAGATCTTTAATTAAACATTTATTAATTTTGATTTGCACTTTTCTTTCATGTTCTTTTCTATATCAGACATGCACAAGGCCAGACAGCCCCCAGGCCCTGTAGTAAGAGAACCTCAGGGTTCACAGGGCCGGGCAAGCTGATAAGCACCAGCAGAACCCAGCAGCCTCTGAGCCCCCACTCTTCTGGAATGAAATCAGGCAACGTGGCGCCAAGCACCTGACTGAGGGGGGTGGCTGGGCTCCGCCCCACGTCTCCCTGGCAGATTCCTATAGCAAGTTCTCCCTTTTCTCTTCAGCCTTTCCGTCAGCAGGAGAATCTGAGTTGGTTCTCATTTTCTACTCTTACTAATTTTGTTTCTTTTTTGTTTTGGACAACAAAATCAGTGGTCCTCCGGGCTCACTCCGGACTCTGCATGCATGGATCATTTGGGGTGGTGCTCAGTGCACCCTATAATGTGGCAAAACCAGACCAGGGTCAGCCATGTGCAGGACTTAGCCCCTGTGCTATCTCCATCACCCTCTCCTAAAATTTTGTGAAGGCTTTGTATGAATATCTTATCACCATTTTAACACTGTGGGGATGCTCTACTTCTAAAAGGTCCAAAATAATAAAACCTGACCTTATCAAAGAATATATGAATGGGAGGATGGTAATTTGCTTTACAAAGGGTTCCTTGCTCTGTGGAAAGAATTTAGCTTTGGTGTCCCTAAAATAGCCAGTTCCCTCGGTGCATGTTAAATATAATTCAATTTACAAAAATCTGATTTGCATATAACCTTTTCAGTAGCACATCCATTGTGCTAAGCAATGTACACTTGTAATTGGCTGCAAATTGCCAGGAGACCACCCTTGCCCAGATTGTTCCTAGATGTGCAATTTTTTCTTAATCTCCATGGGGCTGAGGAGTGGAGTAGCTAAACTTCCGCTGTTTATCTGATCCTATTGACTATGCTGAGAGAGGACATTTGTCTGTTCTTTGGGTGCTATATGTGCTGTGTACAAATTCGTGTTCTCTTCGGAGCTACAGGAAAGTAGGAAAGGAGAGGTGACAAGATGTGATTTGCCACGTGGGGTCTGTGATCGCTTTCATGCTGTCTTAGAGAAATTCTCTTGACCCACGAAGCTTTAGGGGAAAGTGAAGGAAAGCGAGGAATTACTGGCAGTCAGGGTTTTGTGGAATGAAATTAGGTGCAGGCTTGCCGATACGACAATATGAGCTTCTCTGAGAGCCCTAAAGAGAAGCAAGGTTTCCACTATAGACTGGATCCTTGCAGCAGCTGCTGAGACCACCACAGTAGCTGTAAAGATAGTACCAAATAACCCTGGGCCAAAAAGCTTATGAGGAGTTGGCAGCTCTTCATTTGCAATTCTTCAGCCTAGAATGATTTTTGTCTTAGAGTTAACAAGAGCTTAGGGATCTGAAGTTCAAACTATATATTTTCTTGTTCAGCTAGGATCTGAGGCATTGGCATACACCAGTCAGAGAAAAATGCTTTGTTACTTTAATATAAATTTTTCCTCTATGGAGAACAGCTTGTCCTAAAGCCTTATCCTTGAAACCTCTCTCTGGGCAGGTGGAGAGGCAGAGGAAGCACATTGTCATTCCTGTCTCTCCTCTTTCTCTTCTTTCTCTTCTCTCTGTCCCTCTTTCTCCTCTTGCATCATTTCTCCCTTCTCTCATCATCCTCTCTCCTCTGTTTCCCTTTTCGTGTTAGTTTCTTCCTCCAGGCAGTCTCAAACTTAAACTCAAAAAAAAATTAAGAATTTTTCTTCCTTCCTTCGTGAAGCTGCGACATCTCAGTTGACAGTTAGGATATCCTTTTCCCCCAGGAGATCAGGACCGAGGAAACGTCTTCTAAGGGAAACAGAACTCAGCAGAGCTCTTGCTAATATAATTTTTTACAGGAGGTCGAGGGAGGATGACAAGAGGGAAGGCTGAGGTTCCCTGGCCCCAAGAGTACAAGCAAGGTACCTGGCAAGCATGATATATCCCCCTGTATTACGTAAAAAGCATAAGTGGCATCTTTTTATGGAAGATTAAATGAAAATAGCTTATTGTCAATGATGCCAAATCACATCAGAAACCTTTTTAACTAGAATATTAAAAACCCTGCCTGGCACATCATCACACCCACCTTTAGAAATGATACCTTCTTCACACCTCCCACTTCCCGGGGTCTAAAGCCAGGGCCTGGCTTCTCTTGAGGGTGCTCTCTGGGGATTCGGCAGGCATCTCCTCTGAAGGCAGCCTGAGTCCAGCTGGAGTCCTGCTTAGCAGTCCTTCCTGAAGCAGTGAGCCTGTGGGAGGCAAGACTGAGTCTTACCTAAAATCTGGGGCTTTATTCTGTGAACAGAGTTGCAAAGAGCTGAAGAGGTCTAAGTAATGGGGTGGAGTAGGGGATAAGAATGGTTAACGTTTATTTGGTTTCTTGGTTCTTGCTGGAAGATACAGTTCCTTATTCCCCAGTCCAGGGGAGCAGTCTACCTCCACTTCACTCTCCCTCCCTCACTCCCTCCCGCTCCTTTCTCCCTCCATCCCTCTCTCTTTCCCTTTCTCTCTCCCTCTCTCTCTGTCTCTCTTTCTCTGTTTGTCTCTCTGTCTCTCTGTCTCTCTCTGTTCAAAAGAGGTGAGGCTAAGAAAGATCCTATTGGAGGTCAGGCTAGGTCTGAATCCAAAATGGGAGCCATAAGCCTCAGGGTGCAGGGCATTTACCCACAATCTGAAAACAAGATGCTTCTGCTTAAACCAAACACAGATACTTGACTGTTTTTCAGAAGCCCAGATTTAGAGTCGCTACTTAAACATTTTCTCTCTGTCTACACTCTACAGAAAAGTTACTGGAGTGATAGCACAGAGGGTAGGGTGGTTGCCTTGCATGTGGCTGACCCAGGTTCAATTTCTCCATCCCTCTCGGATTGCCCAGCAAGCTACCAAGAGAATCCCGCCTGCACGGCAGAGCCTGGCAAGCTACCCGTGGCGTATTCGATATGCCAAAAACAGTAACAACAAGTCTCACAATGGAGACGTCACTGGTACTCGCTCAAGCAAATCGATGAACAATAGGACAGCAGTGCTAGGACAGTGCTACAGTGCTACAGTGCTTAGACATTTTCTTTCAGTCTACGTTCTACAGAAAATCTGTTATTTGAACAAAATTAATGTTGGCATCAGTGAGAGACAGGGCTGCCACCCAGGACATTGCCCCAATCCTGCCCATTGGCCTAGAGCACCCCATGAGCATGGCCAGGTGAGCTTCTGCCCCTCTGACAGGTCACTTACAACCAGCTAGACTGCAGGGACTAGCAGAGCTCTTGGTAGGTGGCCCTGTAGGAAAGAGGACAGTCTGGGAGCTGACTTGACTGGGTTCTGCTGCCTTATCCCCCTTATTATCTGTGTGATTCAAACCATCTCCAGAGCCTCTCCCCCAAAGACCATGCACAGTCACATCAACTCACAGACTGAAGCGAAGATGACCACTATGAGGTGCAACTGCCTGGCCTGTCATCTGCCATCAGTGTGAGAGCCCCTTCCCAGAAGCCAAGCTAGACAGGGCATCATTTGTCCTTTCTTTATCTACTTTTTCCTGGAGATAAAGGGTTGTTGAGAAGGGAGCACAACAGGATGGGGTCCTGTGTGTGCTGGTGAGGGTGTTAAACCCAGGGCATGCCCAGGCATCCTGAGGCCTAGAAACAAACTTCCCCACATTTCTTCCCTTTGTGTTAAAAGCAAGTCATTTCCCTGTCAAAGCATGAGCAGTGACGGTGGGTCTCTGTGCTCACCCACAGTTCCCAGGGTCTTCAGTATTCTCAAGAATAAAAACATTGAGCAATAAAGATACTTAGAATTTGAAAAATAGAGAAGTTTATGGGAAAGTAGAAGAGAAAGACATTCCCAAGGCAGAGAGGAACTTTGTATAGGACTAAGTATGGCTCATTTTGTGGGTTCTTTTCAGAGGAAAACTAGGTCTTTGTGTTACTTGTCAAGTGATAAGAATGTAACAGGGTGGGGGGACGGGGTTTACGGAGTGGTCTGGCTAGTTTAGGGCCTTTCAGGTTATCTACTTGACCATTTGCTTAGGTATTACTGTTATCTCTTAGTTTCCTGTGAACCTAAAGTCTAGTCCAGAATCTATGATCTTGGGAAATTGTTAACTTCCCATTCTCTCCAGAGAACCCAGGAATTTGCAGGAATGTTTATAATGCAGAATGGAGACAGATAAAGCGGAGCTGCTCAGAGCAGCTGGCAAGGGGAAGTAGAGCATTCCTCTTTCGCTGAGAGGAAAGAAGGTGAAAGGAAAGTTTAAACAGTGGGGGGAGGGTTAGAGAGGGGGACTGGGAAGAGGTATTTCTGCTCCTTCTCTTGCCCACAAAACAAACCTAAATTGGGAAGTAGGACCAGATATGAAGATGTGAATCCTCACTTTCATGTCTTATTTATTTTCTAGATTGCTTTCCCTTTTGTTTACAGCCTTAAGTGCCCTAGGGTGCTGTAAAAGTGTCGGAATGTGACAGGGGAGCAGAAGTAACCAACTCTCTCCCTGACAAAGATTTTGGGAACTGGAAGGAATTGCCAAGTCTGGCTAATGGTTGATCTTTGTGTACCGTTTGAAAATTCTGACAATCTCCTGGGTAAGACCTTGGGCATTGGGTTTGAATGGAGAAATCTGTTTCTTCTCTCTCTACCAGCGTGTGGCTCAAAATAGACCTACAGTGCTCAGAAGCTCAGGGGAGGTGACGATGAACCCCCATAGCACCTCTTCTGCCTGAGGTAAGTCATGGAGTTGGGTGTTACTGTAACACTTCTCTCTGGATTTCCTGGAGAACCTGGAATTTGGGCTTAGCTGGTCAGGTCTGATAAACACACACAACATGGAAGGGTGCTGCCCAGGGTCCTTTCGTGGCTGGCCAGGAAGATCCTGAATTCATTCAGATGGTTTTCTGGCGAGAGTCTTGGAACTTCAGTGGGTTCTCACAGAAGCATCTCACCTTGTCCAGTGCCTTCTCCAGTGCTAATCCTCCTGACTCACAGGGCATTTTCAGGGCTCAACTGAGTCTTGCCCCTCTGTCCAGTGGAGGCAGAAAAGCTGTGGTGATGGACAGGAGCAAGAGACCGGCCTCCTCCAAGTAGCACTGGTTTGGGCCAGAACACCTCCAGGGGCCCGTTTACTCAGTATGAAGGAGTTGGACTACCTCCCTTGGTGAAGTCATGTGAGCCTCAGCGCATGCCACAGCACCACTTGAGGGCGAGCCTGGCTTCTCAGTGGGCCATGGGCGCAGAGGAGGCTGGACTGGGCTTCATCTACCGTTGAAGATGGAGGCATGAACCAGGCAGCCTGCAGGCTCTATTGATTCTGCACAGTCTTTAAAAATGGTTAATAGTTAAAAATAGTCCCCATTGTTAATGTTTGGAGAAAAAAACTGGAAATTTTTATATTAAAAAGTAGACTTCTAGACAGCAACTTTTCACTTCAAGGCTCAAACATTAACACTATTGTAACCTTGTCACCTAAACGTGAAAAAAAGCAATTTTTCACAACGACCTCTAGTTTCACTTTAAAATGAGTAAGCCTTGTGGTCAGAGAGATAATGCAAAGGCCAGGAGTATGTGTGCGAGCCACTGAGTTTGATCCCTGATGGTTCCCTGAGCACAGTGACTCTTGCCCCCGTGTCCCCCCTCCCTGCTGGGCAGGTACCACCAGGTCCCATCAGGCCTGCACTGCAGACTGAGTGTTGCCAGGAGTGGCCTGAGCTGCCAAATAACACCGAGCAGGAGCACGTACTGTCCAGATTCACTCCCTAGTGTCTCATTCCCTCACTGTTCCCTCACCCAGGCTGGCCGGGCCTGTGGCCATCTGAGGTAGAAATCTTTGACCCACTAGAAATATACTTGAGAATGTGGCGTCTTATTTCTCACTTAACCTTCACTTCCCACCCCTCCACCTCCCCCACCACACGCACTGTTACCTTCTCCCTTTTGGAGATTTGCCTTTTGGAAGTCAGAGAGGAGAAAAATCCTTGACTAAGAGGAATAGCATGGAGAATTTCTCCTAAGTCACCAAACAAAGCTTGTCTAGGATGCCTGTTCTTCTACAGCTGTTCCCAGAGAATTAGATTAATATTTCATCAAACACCATCCACTCAAACTTTATGGAGAGTATTCCGGTTAGCTATGGCTATGAAAATGGATAATCTCAGACTTTAGTGGTATTATAGCACTAATTATTGTGGTGGTAAACTTCAGTTGGGCTATATTGGATGTGATGATTTTATTCTTTGATAGTCAGATGGCAGTCACATTATTGCATGAGCCAAATGTCTAAGATGGTTCACTCACAAGGTTGACAATTGATGCTTTTTGGTAGCTCAGCTTGAATATCCCCTGGGGACCAATATATGTCTTCCCCATGTCAATTAGGCATCTCCTTATGCGGTACTTGGGTTCTCAGGGAGAGTATCCCAAGAATGAAAATTCTGGGCCAGGAGAGATAGTATAGTTGTTAAGGTTCTTGTCTTACACACAGCTGACCCCAGTTCAAATGCTGGCACTACATATAGTCCCTCAAACACTGTCAGGGGTGAGCACAGATCCAGGAGGAGCCCCTGGACACTGTTGGATGTGGCCCTAAAACATAACAAACAAAAAGAATGAAAATTCCTAGGGACACATAAAGAAGATGAAAGACTTCTTATCCTATGCTTCCAAAGTCTTACATCTCCTTTGCCACATGTCATCACTCATCAGCAAGTCAGAGACCCTTCCAGAAATAAGAAAACAGTGCACAGAGCCTGAATAGTGGGAAGCATGGTGTGTTGAGGGAGCCATTTTTTAAAGCCAACTACTGCCACAGGCAGCAATGGTGAGGCTACTCCTTATTTCTCAGCTGCTTTCACATGTTTTCTCTTTTGGTGGAGGAGTTGGGAGAGACATTTTTTTCTGTGTGTCTATTTTAGAGCAACTCCTTTCCTCTCCTTTCAGCTTTCCTTAATAAAAGCACAATGAGATCATTTCTGAAAACCCAGGCAAAATAACTCCTCTTTATGAAGCCTACTATTATTACCCGTCAGTCTGATCACTCACTTGGAGGCTACAGAAGACAGGACGAGGGGTGGTTTTAGACACAGCTCACCAACAAACAAAACTTCATTAAATCCATTGAAATAACACAGACATTCAGATTTAGTTCAGATCAAATCCTATTACCAACAAATTGCACCGAGTTTCCTCCCAAAATCTGTAGAACCAGATGTTTTCCAAGCCTAACTTCCTTTACGCAAAAGGCCAATGTAAGCAGCATGAAGGACTACCAAAGAATTAGAATACCCCTGAGATTTGTTAAGACGGGATCTGACCCATTTTCTTTTAGACGTAGGTTCATGCATCCGAAAATCAAGCAGAACAAACTTGGCAGGACTGAGTGGTGAATGTGAGAGGGCTGACAAGTGGGTCTCATTTAGATGGTAGAGAATGCATCTTTCCACTGCTATGAGGCTCCTCTTCTGGCTCAGGGGAATCCCACTGGAGTCTCTGGGAAGCATCTCAGGAGCTTACAGCACTAGAATATGTCTGACATCTTAGGAACCCCACTTCAAATCTAAAACCACCACTTGGAAAGAGTGAAAGAAAGGCTTCCAACTATAAAAATCCTCTTGATAGCACTGGAGACTAGGGCATGATGCATCATTTAGACATTTTCCCCAGGTAGTAGACTCTTACTTTACTTTTACCTTTTCTTGTTGCACTTAATTCTGATGATCGCCTTTCTTCTTTTAACTTGAAAGTCCTCAAAGGATGCATTAAGATTAGGCCAAGGATACAGAAGTCACCCAGAAATGCTCCTGCCCCAGCAAACAGCCCCATGTGAGGACCAGGCCACCCAGTAAGTACTTCTCTGAGATTTTTCACTCATGCAGCAACTTGCCCTCCCAATTAGAGGTCATACATCCCAGGCTTCCTGCATCACCTAAACAAAACCTTTTTCCTTCCCTTTGGTCAGTGCACATATGAACAAAGAGACCAGTGTGCACACATGGTGAGGAACAGGATGGAAGACATCTGACTTCTCATGGTTTCCTGAAGTATCACATATGTCCCATTGGAGAATTCCATGCTCTTAACCAGGGCCCATTTGTTCAAACCATTCTTCTGGTCTCCCTTCCAAATTTTCCCATTTCTTCTCTATGCCTTTTTCCCTTTAAAGAGTATCATACTCTCTCTTTCTTATCTCACTATCAAATTAACGTACTTTGGCTTCCAGTGGTCAACTAACTGGTTCCATTGTTTGCGCTCACATCAGACTCCAGGTGTATGGGACTGTTGATATTTGATCTTCCTCTGATTTTTGTCTTCCATGCAACCAGCAGAGGCTCGGAGAATGCTGAAGTGGCAGAGATTCTGTGATGGTCTAGAACAAGGACATGAACAAAGTCAGACAAAAGGAGGCAAAGGAATCCACAGTCCTTCTCTAGACTTTTCCAGGTCTCTCCTGTGTGTTGGCCTTGCCCATCCTATTAGATGCATTGGCACTTCAAAACAAGAACTAGACCTTCAGTTTTCACTCATAGGTCTCTCAGTCCAGTCAACACAAGGCTCTACCTGCAGTGGGCCATTGATGCTACTGGCTGGTGGTCGTGGGTGGCACCCCTCAGGTCAGAGGCTCTCTCAAATTTCAGGATGATTCAAAGGATTAGATGTGGGCTAAGAAGCTGCTAAAGAGGTATCTGGGGAACTGTGCTTTCCCTTTCATACTGTCCCACAGAGAAATTTCCATCTGCTATTAAAATCCATGGCAAGAAATATGCGTCTGGGCTGGAGAGATATTATAGAGGGAAAGGAACTGGCCTTGCATAAGGTCATACCTATGACCCCGTTCTATCCCCAGAACCTCATGTGGTCCCCTGAACACTGCCAGAGTTCATTGCTGAGCACAGAGCCAGGAGTGTACCTGTGTACCTCACACTACTAGGTATGGCCCCCAAGTCCCAAACAAAAGCAAATCAAACTAAAATAAAAAATTAATTTATTCCAATGGCTTAAGTCATTTCTTTTGAAGAACTGACTCTCTTAAGCAGTGCTCAGAAGGCCTGGGGAGCAGTCCCAGTAATATTTGTCCAATCAGGCTGGAGAGTTCAATGCCAAGTGGCGCTGCTTGGGCACAGCCGTGCTGTATCCAGCAGGTCTATATCCAGCAATGCTTGGAGGATTAGTCCCTGTGCTGGCCTCACACATGCAAGCTATGGCAAGTCATCTCTCAGCCCATTGAGTGTTTTCTCAAAGGATAAATATATTATAGGTTGGACAAATTAAGATGGTCCCTATGTAACTACCCGTTTTCTCGTGTACGTAGGAAGATTCTTTCCTGAGTGGGATGGGTGTCAGCAATGCTGAGTGGTGGTGGGTAGCTGTCAGCTGTCACATGTGACCTGAGCCAGGAGGAGAACAATCAGTTGTCTCTGCCAATTGTTCGTGTTGGAGAGTATAACTTTTTCCAAAGTTTTCCATTGCTTTAAAAATTAAAAATTTAAAAAACCTGCATATTTTCTTGGAGAGTTTATCAGGCTTGTTAGCACTGTATTTATAGATATTTTCAAAAGAAAGGATGCAGAACCAGGCCTTTAAGATGACCTCTCACCCAGATACCTTCAAAGCTGTTGCGAACTATCACCCAGCCCTGCTGATGGTGTCCCAGCTCCTTTGGTGAGGAGGTAGAAGACCACAGATCTTTCAGTATTTGCCTAAGATACTTTTGTTTTTTTTTTTTAATTGGGGGACACACCTGGCAATGCTCAGGGCTTACTCCTGGTTCAGGGATCACCTAGTGAAGCTTGGGAGACCAAATATGATACCGGGAATTAATCCTACTTCAGCTTCATACAAGGCAAGCACCTTAATCTCTCTATTATCTCTCTAGCCCCCTTTCCTAAGGAATTTTTTCTGTTCCCCCAAGTGACAGAAACGTGGAGTGCTTGTACCAGGGTGAGGTGGAAAGATGTCTTTTTTAAATTGCCGTTGCATTGGTCATAATGTGTGCCTGTAATTGCCTCTTCTGATTTAAGTAATCTATTAATGGCTTATTTTTGTCCCCCTGTCTTTGAGCGTCTGGATGATTTGGATCACCAAGGCTACAATTTCAAATAATTCTGATATAGAAGTCAGTCT
The DNA here is from genome assembly GCF_029834395.1 of Sorex fumeus. NCBI lineage: Eukaryota > Metazoa > Chordata > Mammalia > Eulipotyphla > Soricidae > Sorex > Sorex fumeus. Next base: position 12,673,971 of record NW_026606072.1, read on the forward strand.
GCGGACATGTGGGTATGTTGACCCTCCTTATTAGAGCAACTACAGCATGAAAATCACTTTTAGGAGATTCTGCCTGGGGAAACTGAGGTTGCATCTTTGTGAAGGTTCAGGCATGTGAGCAGGACTTGCTCTAGGAGGCTCACACTGAGCAGAGTAAGGCAAGGTACAGACGCCCTGCTCAGTGTGTGCATGTGTATGTGTGTGTGTGTGTGTGTGTGTGTGTGTGTGTGTGTACACATCCAGGCATGCTTCTGTCAGGCTGCCCACCAAAGCTGCTCACCTATGGTCCATGGGCCACATTCCAGGTTGGGAAGGATCTTTCAAAGCAAGATCACCTGCTTGTCATGTTTCAAAGGAGTGGCTACGTATAGAACACTCTTTTCCCTTCCTTCTCATCTTCCTTCTCTGGGCTCTGCAGGCTAAGGGGCATGCTCATCTTTCCTGAGGGAAGGGCCCATGTAGAAACACAGGAGGTAGCTTCACCGAAAGGGGCTGGGTTTGTCACTTGAATGCCCCTGCCCTCCACTTACTCAGCGCTGTCCTCTTCCTGGGATGGATCTTACCTATGAGATAATTTCAGGTAAGTGTGTCAAACACAGAAGACGGGAACCAACGTGTCCCAGATAGGCTGGTGTTGAAAAAGAAAATGAAAAAGTTGACATCAGGACACAATCGTGTTTATTTATTTACCTGTAGTCAGAGTAGTGTAGTTACAAATGTATCAATGTTCATGCTTTGTGTATAAAATAATACCGAACCTCCACCATTACCCAAATTTCAGAGACTCTACTAGGGTTCCTGTTTTTTTTCAAAAAATAGTTTATTTATTTACAGTAGTACAATATTATTGTTTTACACTTGCAGTGCTGCTACCCAATGCCTACCACAAGAGCATCAGGATCCTTCACTGTTATCCAAGGTCCTTTCCTCCCCCACCCCCAATCTTGCATCCTCATATAATTCTGTTGACCATATGGCATGGTTTTTTTCTACTGGGCACTATCTCTTCCCTTACTTTGGTTCATTATACTCTGTATAGAGCAAAATTATCTGGTATTTGTGTTTTTCTTTCTGACTCACTTTACTTATCATGACTTCCTCCAGTTCCATCCATGTTACAGAAAACTGCAAGATTTCACCATTTCTCATCATTGAATAGTATTCCATACTGTATGTCTATATCACAATTTATTTATTCACTTATTCACCTTCACGATCATGATCATTCTGTTGTTCATTGATTTCCTCAAGAAGGCAACGTCTCCTTCTTCCTAGCCCTGAGATTTTAAAAGAGCCATATTCAATGTTCTTTTAGAGTTAGGAGAATGAGACCCATCATTGTTACTGGTATTTGGCATATTGTGTACGACACGGGAAGTTTGTCAGACTCTGCCATGCGGGCAGGATACTTTCGGTAGCCTGCCGGGTTCTCCAAAGTAAGAACAAGATAAGATGTTGCATGGCTGCATTGGCGGCCACGCGCTTCTGGGAGCTGGGATTTATAGTCTCTGGGTCCTGGCCCCATTGATGGGACCATCTGGCGCTGGCGGCAGCTGGTGGGTGTCCTACCTACTGGAAGATGGGGGATCTGGGTGGAGAAGGCCCACTCCCCATCCGAGCAGGTTTGCAGATCTCAGCCCCAGGACCCACATGCCTGGGTTCCTCTGCCTATTCCTTCATGCATGAGACTTGTCCGGATGTGTGGAGAGTGGTCTCAGCATGGCTGTGGCTGGTTCTGGAGGTCTTTGGCTGCCGGGACTCTTCTTGGGGCGGGGAGGAAAACTCAACCCGCCCATCTCCAAGGGGCCCCGGTGAGGACAGCCAGGCATGGGGGCAGGAGACTGTGCTGTTCTTTTCAGGGAGCTGGGTTTTATCCACCTTGGGCACTTTAAAGGTTTTGGCTATTAAAAACAATGTTGCAATGAGCACAGTTGTGTATATGTCATTTGGATTAATGTTTCTGTGTTCTTGAGGTAGAGGTCCAAGAATGGAACTGCAGTATCATAAGCAAGTTCTACTCTAGCACACATTGTTATTTTATTTCCAAGTCTTTCTGTGAGAAAATTTTTAAAAAAAATCTGAAACCCACCAATTCCAAAAAACATCTTTTATAACACTCTTGTTGTGTAGTTAAAATAAACACATAAGAATACCATTTGTTTTGGTTTATTTTGGGAGGCCACGCCCCACTTAGCTCAGGGCTCTGAGTTTAGGGATCACTCTTGGCAGTGGAACTTCAGGAACGAGGCTGTTTCTCATAAACATTGTCTTCATAAGATTCAGCTGTAATCCGACCTTTCCACACTCATGGTCGAAGTCAGGCAGCATTTGTGCCGCTTGGCTAATGTTTGGTGTTATTAGAACAATGTCATGAGCAAAGCGGATATGGTGTAGTTGGCGACCAACTATCTTCACTCCCATTCCTTCCCATTCCAGTCATCGCATGATGTTCTCGAGAGTGGCACTGAAGAGTTTTGGTGAAATGGTATCACCCTGCCAAACCCCTCTCTTGACATCAATGATTACTTCTTTGTAGAATGGTGAGATCCTGGTAGTGAATCCATAATACAGCTCACAGAGGATCCTGATGTATTGAGTTTGAATGCCCTGATTGGCTAGGGCTTCAATGACTGCTTCAGTCTCAACAGAATCAAAGGCCTTCTTTAAATCAATGAACGTTAGACAGAGCGGCATCTTGAACTCCTGAGAAATCTCAATGAGCTTGGTTATCGTGTGGATATGGTCAATGGTGCTGAATCCTTTGCGGAACCCAGCTTGCTCGCATGGTTGTCCTTCATCTAGTGTTCTGCCAATTCTATTCAGGATAACTCGAGTGAACAGCTTGTAGATGACAGACAATAGGCAGATTGGGTGATAGTTGCCAATGTCATGGATGTCTCCCTTCTTGTAAAGTAGTACAGTCCTGCTGGTTTTCCACTGGGATGGAAACTTGCATTCAGACAGGTAGCATGTGAAGAGCCGAGCCAGTGTATTGATGAGTACTGACAGCAGGTTCTTCAGGTGTTCAGGTCTGACCTTGTCTGGGCCGGGTGCTCTTCGTTTCTTAACCAACAAAATGGCATGTCGAATTTCAGAAGGGAGAACATTGGGAATGACATATCCATCCTGTGGAATTTGGTATGTGGTCAGGTGGACATGGCTATCGAAGAGATCTGAGTAGAAGTCTTGGATAATCTTCTCCATTGCACTTCTGGAAGATGTAATAGATCCATCAGGACGTCGGAGGGCAGTTATCTTGGTCTTGTAGTTGGCGAAGGACAGGCGGGCATTACGAATGTTTTTCCTGGCTTCTGCCGCATCTACCATCACTTCTGCTCTCCTCTCTTTGAGGTCTTCCTTGATTGCATCTCTGCACTGCTTTGCGAACTTGGAAGTTTGCTTGCAGTTGCCTGAGGCATATGCCAAACCACGTTGGCGAATAAGCTCAAGAGTTTTCGAAAACAGGCTTTTTTTGTGGCTACCTCTCTCTTGGCATTCCTCACACAATCATGGAGGTGCTGAACCAGTCGATCGTATTCCTCGTCAATGTTGTCAACAACGGCATCTTCCCAGGTTGCAGCAATAGTGCCAAAGAACTCCCAGTTGGTGGTCGTTCTGGGAGTTCTCTTCTTAAACTTTGCAGCCCTTTCTCCCCGCTCTGTGAAGTAGAAGCCTCATTCCTGATGCTTTTCCTGAAGCCTTGTTCCTGACGCTCCATTCACTCTCAATGGAACGACCATCTCCGAATGCAACAGTTATGTGTACCTAGGTCGAGAAGTTAACATGACGAATGACCTGGCATGTGAGGTGCGCAGGAGGAAGAGAGCGGCTTGGAACGCCTTCAAGAGTGTCAAAGAAATAGCTAAGAGGTCGAAGAACCTCCGGCTCTGGGCACATCTCTTTGATTCCACTGTTCTTCCTGCATTAACATATGCCTCAGAGACATGGGCCCTAAGTAAACAGGATGAGAATGCTATTCAGGTCTCCCAAAGAGGAATCCAAAGAGCTATGCTTGGAGTAAGTATCACGTTTCACTCAAATGAGAGAAAGAATCCAGAGTTCCGACCTTCCTTGATGATCAAGAATCAGGCACGCTGTCTCGTTTGCCAAGGCGTCAAAAATCAGATGGGCTGGACACGTGATGAGATTTAGAGATGACCTCTGGACTAGAGCCGTTACCAACTGGATTCCACAGGACGTCAAAAGACCGCGTGGCCGCCCACCTACCAGATGGTCAGACTTCTTCATCAAGATCCTGAACGATTGGTTTGAGGCTCTTTGTGTTCCTAGAACGAACAGACGCCATTGGGCTACACTAGCACGTGACAGGGATAAATGGAGATGTTACTGGCGCCCACTCGAGCAAATCGATGATTAACGGGAAGTCAAGTGATCAAGTGATCTTGGCAGTGCTCAGGGGACCATATATGATCCCCGGGTACAGAACCCAGGTCAGCTGCATACAAGACAAGTGGCCCACGTATCTTTCTTTCCCCCCACTTTATATCTTATCTCTTTCAATGTGTCTTTCATGCACAGTAACCCTGTAAAACATCTCATTTTATTTAACAGTAGCAGGGGAACTGAGTGTCTTTCCATGAGCAGCACTCAGGGCAAGTCAGGACTTGAACCTCTCTTCTAGCTTCAGTATCAGTTCTTTCCAAACCCTCCTCTTCTCTTCTCTTCTCTTCTCTTCTCTTCTCTTCTCTTCTCTTCTCTTCTCTTCTCTTCTCTTCTCTTCTCTTCTCTCTTCCTCTCTTTTCTCTTCTTTTCTTCTCTTAGCCCTAACCTATTTGTCTCCTTCACCAGGCATCCATACATAAAAGGTAAAGGCCCTCCCGTTGATCGTCGATTTGCTCGAGCGAGCCCAGTAACGTCTCCATTGGAGACTTTGTTGTTACTGTGTCTGGCATATCGAATACGTCACGCGGAGCTTGCCAGGCTCTCCAAGAGGGGCGGAGGAATCGAACTCGGGTCGGCCATGTTGGCCGCTTGTAAGGCAAACGCCCTACCCACTGTGCTATCGCTCCATACATACTCTAACATTATAAAACCACTTATTCCTCCTTTAGAGACCACTTCAGAGACTGATTTTCCTGGTTGGATCCTGGGAAATCATCTCATAGAGAACAGGTTCCAACACACATGTACATTCATATGCAAGTACTCCCAGGCTGAGCCAGCCCATGAGAGCAGATCCTTCACTTTAATACCGTCCCCCTCAACCCAAATAACCATGCCAAGAGTACTCCAGCCGCTGTTCCACTGTCCTGGCTTCACTCTGAAGGCATAGTTTTTTTTATTTCCCTTCCTAAATTGCTAACAATAGGCACTTAATATATATCAGTCTTACTGCTCAGTGTCTACACAGATTATATTTTGGTATAGATTATGATAAGGATAATGACTTTTTTACATTACAAATTGAGAAACTGAGAACTAAAGAGCTTAAATCATTGCCTGCAGGGTTGACACTTATGTGCACTCTTCTTTTGCTTTAGTAACTTGGTATCCATGAGCCAAGAGAGTATAGACACTTAATGATCAAAAATATAGGAATCATCAGCATCAGCACCTTTAGGATCTTCCTAGTCACAAGATGAAGTCTGAAGCCCGAGGCTCAGGAGTGGTGAGTTGGCATAAAACAGAAGTCTCCAAATTTACTTAACCTACTGCCCCTTCTTCAGAAAACGATTTACTCAGCAACCTCCTAGAAATCTACCTACTTTAAGGGAACAAACAGAAAGAGACCTCCCTGTTACACTTTCTGTGCTATACTCAAGGAGACTTACTATTCCGTGAATCATTCCAGTGCCAACCCCCCCACCACCCAAGGAGATGATTTAAGTACTTTGAGAAACACTGGCAGGTGAGGAGTAGGAGACCCAGATTCAAACTCCAGTGATCTCACCAAGCACCAATCCCTGGTGTGACTTTGGGGAAGCTGGACGGCCTCTTTGCAGCTTCTTTCCTCACCTATATAAATAAGAGTCTAGTGGGGGGCTTGCTAAACTCCCATCCTGTTCTAAGACTCCCACCACACACCTATGGGACATTTTCTTTTTCAGAACAATTCTGCTGCTCAGAATCTTATGAAGCAATAAGACTCAATTCCCCATAACCACAACATTCAGCATTCCCACTTCCCCAAAGCATATGGTGCTGTGGATGCCTGCCAGGAAGCACTGTGAACGGAAGTGAGGAATGAATGAACATCAGCAACCAACACTTGGGTTTCGTCCTTCTTGTCCTTACTCCAGAGCCTTTACAATGGGAATGGGAAACAGCACAGTTTACTAATTATTTCAAGGACAGATTCTTTGCCTCTGTGGAGCTTTTTTTTGTTTTGTTTTAGGTCCTGTCTTTTACCTGACAATCCCAGTAACAAAGTCACGCCCCAGTGTTCATTTAGACCTTTCTTTTCTATTTTTCAGTATTTCCCTGTGTTAGTATACTACCACCACCAATAACAACAATATTGACGATGACAATGGTAATGATTCCAAATAGAGAAAAGAAATAAAGCTCAATGTTTCCACTGGCCCTGTCATAAAGGGCAGGGTGGAATGAAGACTGATTTCGCATGGCAAAAAAAAATGCATCATATGAAAAGATAGGAACAGATTTTGATTTTTGTTTTTATTGTCTTCTCTGCTCTTTTTCAATCTCTTCTAACTCTATCCCAATTTTGCATTGCATTATAAAACCCAAGACCTTGATAGAGAATGAAGTCAGGGAGTAGAGCGATATAGAAAAGTGAGGAATAGAGAATATTAGATTTATTATCTCTGAATACAGAATCCATCAGGATCCTAGCACCCAAGAATAAAGTCAGACCTTTACACACACACACACACACACACACACACACACACACACACACACACAAACACACACACACACCCCACGTCCTGGGCATTGGGAGAGTCATTTTATTATTTCTTTTTATTGTTTGCATCATCATGATTTTTAAAAGGTTATTGCATCCCTTTGATCACGAAAGCCCTCTGCCTCTCAACGACTGCTCATGGCACACTAGGCTCCAGGCTGTGGGTGCCGGACAGAGGGAAACGCAGCTCAGGCCAATGCTGCTGCCCTGCTCAGTCCTGGCAGGGGGAGAGAAGGGACAGGGACAGGAAGGGCGGGCGCGCCATCGCAGGCTTTGCCAGTTCTGCAAGCGCTCTCAGTAGGAGCGTGTCCAGCCGAAATTTCCTTCCCAGGGCTTTCCCTGGCAGCAGGACGCCTGGGGGGGCGTAATGTGGGTAGCTGTAAGTTGATCTCTGCTGACAGCCTGAAGAAGCGTGAGAGGTTTTAGTGACCGCGCAAGTTGCAGACAGCAAGCCCGGCTATAAACAGGGGGTCACCACGGGTTGGAACTGCTGGAGGGAATGGCACTGTAGGCACCGAGCGCGCATCTGGCAGGCAGAGCACACTTCGGTGCCAGCAGCCGTCACGTTGGAGGTGGATGGTGAGCTATTCGGAATCCCTGGAAAAAACAAGTGGTTTTCATGGGAGTGGGGCAGGGCACGAGTGCTTCCATCCCCAAACAGTCAAGGACTTGAGGAGTAGGGATGCTCCTAACCAGGTCCTGCAAAACAGAAATCTGAGGAGGGAGCCACCAGAATGGCCAGCCCTGACCCTTGAAACGACCCTTGAAAACACTGAAGTGAAATGCAAAGCAAAACAAAACAAAAATAGAAGCCACTTTTTTCTCTGTCTGGGTGGGCCAGCTTTCTTTTTGTTTCCTTAACTGGTGATTGATCACCGAATTAAATTGGTTTCCTATATGTCCTTTGGTGGGGCCTGAGCGATAGTACAGTGGGTAGGGCATTTGCCTTGCAAGCAGCCAGCATGCCCAACCCGAGTTCGATTCCTCCGCCTCTCTCGTAGAGCGCAGCAAGCTACCCTTGACGTATTTGATATGCCAAACACAGTAACAATTGTCACAGTGGAGACATTTCTGGGCCCGCTCTAGCAAATTGATGACAACAGGAAGACAGTGACAGTGATGTCCTTTGGTAAGACTGGGGTGCACATGTTTGCAGGAGACTGCATGGTTTCTAGTCAAGGTATTTCTTTGTTTCTATCGGGGCTGCTGCAGGTCACAAATGGATCTAAGAAAAAAAAACAGGTCCTGACATCTTGTCAGGCCAGGTAAGGACCATTGAGGGATGGTGGCCAAGAAGCAGAATAGGCTGGAGGAAAAAGAGCTTTAAAGATTTATGAATCCTGAAACACAGCTCCTAGAAGTAGAGTCCCAGGTATCTTCAAAAGCAGGTGAGGGTTCTTGTGACTTTTATAGACTATTTAATGAATGTCACACTTTTAATATTTCTAGACACCATTTTAAGCTGAAACTGGTTTGTGGAGGTTTAATAGGATATTAGCTTTGAGTGGGTGGGGTAGAGGAATGTGATAAAGATAATGATTTACTTGAGAGCTGAGAAAGACCCCTGGGAAAGGTACTTGACTGCTGTGTAGGATTAATCACCCTCTAAAATCTCGAGTTCATTTACATGTATTTCTCAGAGACGAGGAGCCACATTCTTTCCTTCTGAAGTTCTATTTGTTCAGTTTGCCGACACCAGACTTAGAAGGCTATTGTCGTGATGGTACTTGAAACCTGTTCTGCTTGGGTAGAACACCCTTAGAAATATTCTCCTACCTACTTTTCTCAGAACGTGTACAATGAGGAAAATTCATTTCCTCCCTGTCGAGAAAAGTTAAAAATGATCATTTTCCATTATATTAAAATATTACCCATTGTTATGACTTCAGTTTAATGTTCCTGCAGAAATCACCATGTGTTGCAGAGTTTAGATATATCGTGGCCAAGGTGCTCACATGTTATTGCAGAATTCCTTTGTGAAAATGGATTTTTTCAGATAAGTTATGACACCCCCCAAAAAAAAGATAAATCACACCACTTCAAGGGAATTAATAGGTAATTATATATTTTTAAAAATCACTTCTAGCATTAAAAAACCAAAGTTTTAACAATATTGCCTCCAGAATGTAATTATAAATGCCACATTGAGTCTTTGAACCAGAAATAAGAGCTTTCCTTTAAGATCTAATAAATGCTTTTAGCATTAGGGCAATGTCTCTTTCAGCAGACATGAAAAGTAGATTACAGGCTACTACTATATTGTAATTCTTTAAGTCATTTAGTAATTGTTATTTTTAAAACTTCCATCCCTTCTGGGTTCATTATTTATATCCACAAGGATGAGGACAGGTCAGGAATTTGAGAGAGGAAGAAACCCAAGGGACCACAGAGAATTCTCCAATCTCCACAAGTAAGGGTGTGTGGTTTTCTCCTAATATTTTGAACTATGTCCGGGGCTAGAATCTCAGCAATGTGAGAGAGACTATAGCAGGAGTGATGAAAAGAAGGGGAGAAAGAAGGTGAGATGTTTAAAATGAATGAGACACTAGTAGGGGAAAGAAGAACCTGAATTCACTCAAGGAGGCCAACACAGTCTTAGGCTCAACGTGCCCTTTTGTCTGCACTTGTCTTGTATTCATTTGTTGCCCAAACAAAATGCCACTGACTTGGAGTCTATGGCACAAAAAATGAATTTTCTTAGCATTCTGGAGGCTCCAAGTCCACGATCCAGAAGGTTGATTCCTCTGAGACACTTCTCCTTGATTTATAATCATCTTCTTTGTATAGCCGTCATGGTACAACTCTGCATTCTTCTATAAGTACACCAGTGATAAAGGTTCAGGACCACACCCATATGGCCCAGCTTCAATGGAGTCACCTCTCTATGAGCCCAGTTCTAATTATTTAGATCTACCAGATGATTTACCTCATTTTCTAAATAGATTCCAATTCTGAGGTACACAGGAGCTTAAGATTTCAACATATGAATTTGGAGTAGGTGTAATTCTACCCTGGGCTGGAGCGATAGCACAACGGTACGGTGTTTGCTTTGCACATGGCCGACCAGACCAACCCAGGTTTGATTCCTCTGCCCCTCTCAGAGAGCCTGGTAAGCTACCAAGAGTATCTCACCAACACAGCAAAGCCTGGCAAGCTACCTGTGGTGTTATTCGATGTGCCAAACACAGTAACAGCAAGTCTCACAATGGATACGATACTGGGCCTACTCAAGCAAACTGATGAACAACAGGAGGACAGTGATACAGGCCAGTGTTACAGTGCTACAGTAATTCTACCCACAGATTTTGTTGCTGTTGTTGCCATGCTCAATGTTAAACCCAGAGCTTCAGAAATGCAAGGCACTGAGTCATATGCCTGGTCCCCAAATATTTTTGTTGTTTTGTTGTTTTTAACCCACACCCACTGGTGCTAAATATTTTACTCCTGTCTCTGTATTCAGGGATCACTCCTGGTGAGGTTCAAGGACTGTAAGGGGTTCCAGGGATTGAACCCACATGAGCCACGTTCAAGGCAAGCACCCTACCTGCTGTACTACCACTCCAGCCCCTCACCATACTATTTTTTTAAATGTAAAACTTAAGATGCATCTGTGGTGAAGAGTTGTTGAAATTTTCTAGGCCTTAAATAAGAGAAGCAGAAGAAGGCTTTGATATCCCCTTTGGAATATCGAAAGCACTGAAAATTATAAGGGCCCAAATTCATTTTGGGTGAACTTAAAATAACATAATGAAAATTTCAGATCTGCACAAAGCAGAGAATAGTACAGAAAGCTCTTGAATGCCTATCCATCTGAATCAATGGTGGCAGAATTTTTTTTCTCATTTTTTACCTTCTTGCTTCGGCTATCCTCTTTTGATTCTTTCTCTTTTCTGCTGAAATATCTTAAAGCAAATATCAAGTATTGTGGCATGTATATATCTCAATAAATCTCTGTACATCTCAAATATAATTATTTAAGACTTAAAGTTCTTTGGCTGGGGGATGACTCAGAAGTCTTGAGCATATGCTTTGCATGCAGAAGACCCAGGTTTGGTCTCTGGCACTGCCAAGGAGTATTTCCCCCAAGTGTCACTGGGTATGGCCCAAAAAGAATTCATTTCCTCAGCCATAAATATGTTCTTATGATAAACAAAATGTCATTGTTGTTCTTACAAAATTGACCTGTTTTGTTTGTTTATTTGTTTGTTTGGGCATCACACCTGGTGGTGGTCAGGGCTTATTGTGGCTCTGTACTCAGAGATTACCCCTGGCTTGGGGACCATCTGTGGTGACAAGGATCAAACCTGGTTCAGCTGCATGGCAGACAAACACCTAACCACTATACTCTTTATTCCTAGCATAATTTAACAAAAATTTCTTGTGATTACTTTATTTCCAGTTCAGCTTCTGCTGTTTCAAAAATAAATCCAATTTATAGTTGATTATATGAAGCTGGATCCAAAAATTATTATTATTACATTTGGTTGTCATTGGACCATTGATTTGGAGGGAAACCATTTGTTTGTTTTCAGAAACTGCATCATTTAGAATATACAATATGGTTATTCACTGTGACTTGGAAAATGGTCTTAAATTCCAGAAATAAGCATACCCTCTTCAAGAAGCATTCAGGGTAGAACTGCTTGTTACATTATATATTTAACTGGACAAGGGTCAGTGTTTCTACATGGAGTGCATTTTAAAAAATATCTAGGTAAAAATATCTAGGTTTGGGCAATTATTACACTTTATCTTTAGTATTTCCTTCCATTTTGTATAACATGCCACACACAAAACATACTAGTTATAGACATCTCTAGCTATAGCAGTTGTTTTATGGTTATCCACGTAAAACCTGAATTTTAGCTGGCTTCTCACTTGACCCGCTCTATTTTGGGAGAATTGGATAAATTTCATACCAAAGCTATCCCATCACCCCTAAAGGTATAAAGTTTTGGAATGAGCAGATAGTACAGGGTTTAAGGAGGTTGCCTTTTATTCGTCTGACCCTGACTTGATTCCTGGCACCACATATGGTCTTTCAAGCCATGCCCAAAGTCCTAAAATAAAAGACATATACATTTTTCATTTTTTTCATCATCCTGTTAATCGTCGATTGCCTCGAGCAGGCCCCAGTAACGTCTCTTTCATCCTAGCCCTGAGATTATATTCAGGGCTCTTTAGGAGAATGAGACCCATCATTGTTACTGGTATTTGGCATATTTGGTAGGCCACGGGGAGTTTGCCAGACTCTGCCCTGTGGGCAGGCTACATTCGACAGCCTGCAAGTTTGTCCAAAGTAGGAATGAGATAATAAGATGTCGCGCGGCCGCGAATGCGGCCGCGCGGTTCCGGGATCTGGATTTTATAGTCTCTGAGTCTTGGCCGCTGATGGGATTACACGGCGCCAGGGGGCCAGGTGGTGGGTGTGACCCCCGCCTACTGGAATTTGGAGGATCTGGGTGGAAGATGCTCGACTCCAATTCGAGTAGGCTTGGAGGTCTCGGCCCCGGAACCCGCGTGGCTTTGTCCCTCTGCCAGTACCTTCAGATGTGCGGAGAGTGGTCTCAGCATGGTGGTGGCTGGTCCTGGAGGTCTCCGGCTGCCGTAGCCCTGGCCGGGGCGGGGAGGAAAGCTCAACCCGCTCCCCTCCAAGGGACTCCGGGAAGGAACACCGAGGCGCGGGGGCAGAGACTGCACTGCTCTCGTCCGGGATCTGGATTTTATAGTCTCTGAGTCTTGGCCGCTGATGGGATTACACGGCGCCAGGGGGCCAGGTGGTGGGTGTGACCCCCGCCTACTGGAATTTGGAGGATCTGGGTGGAAGATGCTCGACTCCAATTCGAGTAGGCTTGGAGGTCTCGGCCCCGGAACCCGCGTGGCTTTGTCCCTCTGCCAGTACCTTCAGATGTGCGGAGAGTGGTCTCAGCATGGTGGTGGCTGGTCCTGGAGGTCTCCGGCTGCCGTAGCCCTGGCCGGGGCGGGGAGGAAAGCTCAACCCGCTCCCCTCCAAGGGACTCCGGGAAGGAACACCGAGGCGCGGGGGCAGAGACTGCACTGCTCTCGTCCGGGATCTGGATTTTATAGTCTCTGAGTCTTGGCCGCTGATGGGATTACACGGCGCCAGGGGGCCAGGTGGTGGGTGTGACCCCCGCCTACTGGAATTTGGAGGATCTGGGTGGAAGATGCTCGACTCCAATTCGAGTAGGCTTGGAGGTCTCGGCCCCGGAACCCGCGTGGCTTTGTCCCTCTGCCAGTACCTTCAGATGTGCGGAGAGTGGTCTCAGCATGGTGGTGGCTGGTCCTGGAGGTCTCCGGCTGCCGTAGCCCTGGCCGGGGCGGGGAGGAAAGCTCAACCCGCTCCCCTCCAAGGGACTCCGGGAAGGAACACCGAGGCGCGGGGGCAGAGACTGCACTGCTCTCGTCCGGGATCTGGATTTTATAGTCTCTGAGTCTTGGCCGCTGATGGGATTACACGGCGCCAGGGGGCCAGGTGGTGGGTGTGACCCCCGCCTACTGGAATTTGGAGGATCTGGGTGGAAGATGCTCGACTCCAATTCGAGTAGGCTTGGAGGTCTCGGCCCCGGAACCCGCGTGGCTTTGTCCCTCTGCCAGTACCTTCAGATGTGCGGAGAGTGGTCTCAGCATGGTGGTGGCTGGTCCTGGAGGTCTCCGGCTGCCGTAGCCCTGGCCGGGGCGGGGAGGAAAGCTCAACCCGCTCCCCTCCAAGGGACTCCGGGAAGGAACACCGAGGCGCGGGGGCAGAGACTGCACTGCTCTCGTCCGGGATCTGGATTTTATAGTCTCTGAGTCTTGGCCGCTGATGGGATTACACGGCGCCAGGGGGCCAGGTGGTGGGTGTGACCCCCGCCTACTGGAATTTGGAGGATCTGGGTGGAAGATGCTCGACTCCAATTCGAGTAGGCTTGGAGGTCTCGGCCCCGGAACCCGCGTGGCTTTGTCCCTCTGCCAGTACCTTCAGATGTGCGGAGAGTGGTCTCAGCATGGTGGTGGCTGGTCCTGGAGGTCTCCGGCTGCCGTAGCCCTGGCCGGGGCGGGGAGGAAAGCTCAACCCGCTCCCCTCCAAGGGACTCCGGGAAGGAACACCGAGGCGCGGGGGCAGAGACTGCACTGCTCTCGTCCGGGATCTGGATTTTATAGTCTCTGAGTCTTGGCCGCTGATGGGATTACACGGCGCCAGGGGGCCAGGTGGTGGGTGTGACCCCCGCCTACTGGAATTTGGAGGATCTGGGTGGAAGATGCTCGACTCCAATTCGAGTAGGCTTGGAGGTCTCGGCCCCGGAACCCGCGTGGCTTTGTCCCTCTGCCAGTACCTTCAGATGTGCGGAGAGTGGTCTCAGCATGGTGGTGGCTGGTCCTGGAGGTCTCCGGCTGCCGTAGCCCTGGCCGGGGCGGGGAGGAAAGCTCAACCCGCTCCCCTCCAAGGGACTCCGGGAAGGAACACCGAGGCGCGGGGGCAGAGACTGCACTGCTCTCGTCCGGGATCTGGATTTTATAGTCTCTGAGTCTTGGCCGCTGATGGGATTACACGGCGCCAGGGGGCCAGGTGGTGGGTGTGACCCCCGCCTACTGGAATTTGGAGGATCTGGGTGGAAGATGCTCGACTCCAATTCGAGTAGGCTTGGAGGTCTCGGCCCCGGAACCCGCGTGGCTTTGTCCCTCTGCCAGTACCTTCAGATGTGCGGAGAGTGGTCTCAGCATGGTGGTGGCTGGTCCTGGAGGTCTCCGGCTGCCGTAGCCCTGGCCGGGGCGGGGAGGAAAGCTCAACCCGCTCCCCTCCAAGGGACTCCGGGAAGGAACACCGAGGCGCGGGGGCAGAGACTGCACTGCTCTCGTCCGGGATCTGGATTTTATAGTCTCTGAGTCTTGGCCGCTGATGGGATTACACGGCGCCAGGGGGCCAGGTGGTGGGTGTGACCCCCGCCTACTGGAATTTGGAGGATCTGGGTGGAAGATGCTCGACTCCAATTCGAGTAGGCTTGGAGGTCTCGGCCCCGGAACCCGCGTGGCTTTGTCCCTCTGCCAGTACCTTCAGATGTGCGGAGAGTGGTCTCAGCATGGTGGTGGCTGGTCCTGGAGGTCTCCGGCTGCCGTAGCCCTGGCCGGGGCGGGGAGGAAAGCTCAACCCGCTCCCCTCCAAGGGACTCCGGGAAGGAACACCGAGGCGCGGGGGCAGAGACTGCACTGCTCTCGTCCGGGATCTGGATTTTATAGTCTCTGAGTCTTGGCCGCTGATGGGATTACACGGCGCCAGGGGGCCAGGTGGTGGGTGTGACCCCCGCCTACTGGAATTTGGAGGATCTGGGTGGAAGATGCTCGACTCCAATTCGAGTAGGCTTGGAGGTCTCGGCCCCGGAACCCGCGTGGCTTTGTCCCTCTGCCAGTACCTTCAGATGTGCGGAGAGTGGTCTCAGCATGGTGGTGGCTGGTCCTGGAGGTCTCCGGCTGCCGTAGCCCTGGCCGGGGCGGGGAGGAAAGCTCAACCCGCTCCCCTCCAAGGGACTCCGGGAAGGAACACCGAGGCGCGGGGGCAGAGACTGCACTGCTCTCGTCCGGGATCTGGATTTTATAGTCTCTGAGTCTTGGCCGCTGATGGGATTACACGGCGCCAGGGGGCCAGGTGGTGGGTGTGACCCCCGCCTACTGGAATTTGGAGGATCTGGGTGGAAGATGCTCGACTCCAATTCGAGTAGGCTTGGAGGTCTCGGCCCCGGAACCCGCGTGGCTTTGTCCCTCTGCCAGTACCTTCAGATGTGCGGAGAGTGGTCTCAGCATGGTGGTGGCTGGTCCTGGAGGTCTCCGGCTGCCGTAGCCCTGGCCGGGGCGGGGAGGAAAGCTCAACCCGCTCCCCTCCAAGGGACTCCGGGAAGGAACACCGAGGCGCGGGGGCAGAGACTGCACTGCTCTCGTCCGGGATCTGGATTTTATAGTCTCTGAGTCTTGGCCGCTGATGGGATTACACGGCGCCAGGGGGCCAGGTGGTGGGTGTGACCCCCGCCTACTGGAATTTGGAGGATCTGGGTGGAAGATGCTCGACTCCAATTCGAGTAGGCTTGGAGGTCTCGGCCCCGGAACCCGCGTGGCTTTGTCCCTCTGCCAGTACCTTCAGATGTGCGGAGAGTGGTCTCAGCATGGTGGTGGCTGGTCCTGGAGGTCTCCGGCTGCCGTAGCCCTGGCCGGGGCGGGGAGGAAAGCTCAACCCGCTCCCCTCCAAGGGACTCCGGGAAGGAACACCGAGGCGCGGGGGCAGAGACTGCACTGCTCTCGTCCGGGATCTGGATTTTATAGTCTCTGAGTCTTGGCCGCTGATGGGATTACACGGCGCCAGGGGGCCAGGTGGTGGGTGTGACCCCCGCCTACTGGAATTTGGAGGATCTGGGTGGAAGATGCTCGACTCCAATTCGAGTAGGCTTGGAGGTCTCGGCCCCGGAACCCGCGTGGCTTTGTCCCTCTGCCAGTACCTTCAGATGTGCGGAGAGTGGTCTCAGCATGGTGGTGGCTGGTCCTGGAGGTCTCCGGCTGCCGTAGCCCTGGCCGGGGCGGGGAGGAAAGCTCAACCCGCTCCCCTCCAAGGGACTCCGGGAAGGAACACCGAGGCGCGGGGGCAGAGACTGCACTGCTCTCGTCCGGGATCTGGATTTTATATATATATAAATGGATGTATATATATATCTTTATATATTAGATATATTATATATATCTTTATATATATATATATATATTAAGCACAAAGTCCTTATGACTTTGGTTAGTCTATCCAGGCACTATGTTTCTGCTCCCCCACTCTGACGTTCACAGTCCAGGGTGGCTGCTTTTCACCCACCTCAAACAGACCAGAGACTCAGTTTTGTCCAGGGACTTCATAACACCTCATTAACACCCATAATTTTATGAATCTGGTCATCTTATCTAAAAATAAGATTGTCAGAGAGGGGCACTCCTTGGCAGGGCACAACATTTTATCTCCACTGGTCTCATACCCACCCATACACCCACCTCCCCATCACTTTCTTTTCTTTTCTCTCCTTTCCCTTTTATGATTCTGACAAATTCTTCATGTCTCATGCAGAGCAGTTTAATAATAACATTTCTAGCTTAAATGTACTCTTGTGTCTCACCCTCCACCCCAAGTGGTTTGCTAAAGCATTTCTTCATCCAAATATATTCAGGGCTCTCTTTAAGAGGAATTCTGGTGAATAAAATTTTCTCTACCTCATTAGAAGTACAGAAGTTCAGCTCCTATTTTTGATTCAGCCCCCACATACATCCTACACACCAGTACGGTATGCCGGGACATCTCTGAGTTCCTTCCTTGAAAAGAGTAGGACACCAGGAGAGCTTGTTGTCTGGTGCAACTCCAGCTGTTCAGGGAATAATGGCAAGGCTGTGCAAAGCCATGCCACCTACCCCAGAAAGCTTTTTTATTTTATCAAAACGCCACACTTCCAGATGCACTATATCGATGAATTTCTCATATTCAGTTCTCTTCACCCATCAAACAAATCTCTGACTGCCTGTAGGGAATGATTCAAACTTGACCCATGCATACTTCCAAATTTCGTCCACTCACAATCAGTATTCTGGCAACCAAGGAATTCTCACTTGCCACTGACCAAAAAAAAATCCTCTGAATATTTGTCTCACCCAATTTGGCAAATCACAAAGGATAAGTGGGCAGGGCACCCTTTCATTGAACTTGGCTTTGGGAATATGTCCGTCTATCCAAGTGATTCTGGCTGCCAGAGACTGCAGAATTCATCACCTGGCTACCCAATTCCACCCACATCTCTCAAATACTCTTACAATTCTCTTCTTTCCCACACTTAAGAAGAGACGGTCAAGGTTCTTTACCTTTTCTTTCCTTCACACCCCTTATATTACTTTCCTTAGTCCCCAATCCTCTTAAACTCGCACACTCTCCCTTGGACTCAAATGCCAGATGGTGTCTTATTATTTGATAAAAAACTCTCCAAAGGAGAAGAGGGATATTGACTCTGAGAGAGTGAGAGAGCACTTGAGCTATGCAATATTTTCAGCTCATCTGAGCTGCCTACAGTGCAGAAATACACCACATGGATGGATATGGACATGTGCTTATTTCTGCGAAATGTTCCCATTCTCATCACAAGGTTATGAGCTTCTCACACGCCTGTCCTTGAAATGAGTCAGAACGTCTTAGCTTTCCTCTTTCTGAGACACTGAGCCAGCTATTTTTTGGGGTACTTTTCAGAACTTCTTATCAGGGATGTGCATCTAACTCTCTGTCATGCATTCCCCTGGGTCTGTTTGTAAAAGGATATTCTAATGGGTACAATATTTGAATACCAATACATTTCCATTATACCTGCCTCATTATCTTACATGAATCTCCGTCTTTTGTTTGGGAGTGTGCTTATTGTGGAGCCTGGAAAATTTCAGACTGAAAACAGGAAATTTATGAGCTGTCCTCCAGTTCCTGTCTGCTTTTTTCCTAAGGCCACAACCCCTAATGATCAGTCACCGAAACGTGTTTGAGTGTCAACTCTGAAATTCTGTTTTTTAAGAGAATATCATAATGAAACCTTGGAAATCGCATGTTAAGGTTTTGCTCCTGCCATACCCCAGAAGGTCACATGCTCTAATTCAGCTTAAAGGGACACTAATCATATTCAGTGTGTGAGGAGAGAGGCTTACGGTGGAAGATGACACCATCATTTGCATAGGATGTAAAAATGAAGGACCATTAATTTTATAGCATTAATTGAAGAGCAGAAGTGTTAGACCTCTATAATTATCTTCAGTGAATACATTTCAAAGACATCTTCACAAATGAGACTTGTACGCGTGACTCTGCCAGGGTATAGATACCAAGAGCAAAGGCGAGGCTCCAGTTGTCCCCTTCAAGCTGCACAGATGAGTGTACAGTTAAGCTAAAGGCTGAACTTGAATCTGAATTGTTCTTGCCCTGTAGAAATGAGGGAAATGAATTCTCGGTTCCTGGGAGGATATTCTGCGGGGGAGAGGTGTGTTCAGAATTGGGTGCCGCAGTTCAGAATCACTAAGAGCAGTGATGCACAGAGCACAGATCTTGAAGCTCTAGGACTCCAGGAATATCCCCAGATAGCTTCTGAAACACCCTCCTCCCCCTGAAGTCTCCTATGTAGATCTGAAACCCCAGTCTGATACCCCTGATGCTCCTGACTTTATCCTCATCACCTTGGCCTTTAAAGTTACCAGTACTATCTGTTGTTCCCGTGGACAAATCCTTAGCAAAACCAGTGAGCCCACGTAGGTAAAACACACTAAACTCTATTACTGTAGCCACCTTTTTGTTTGTTTGTTTTCTTGCAATGGGAATGAGCATGAAATACAGTGTTTCTATGAATTTTAATAGAATATCATAACAAATAGTCTGAGTGATTCATTAGGCTTATAAGTTTAAAAAAAAGACACTGCAGCTCTGTCGCACTGTCCTCCCATTGTTCATCGATTTGCTCAAGTGGGCACCAGTAAAGTCTCCATTGTGAGACTTGTTACTGTGTTTGGCATATCGAATACGTCACGGATAGCTTGCCAGGCTCTGCCATGCAGGCAGGATACTCTCGGTAGCTTGTTGGGCTCTTCAAGAGAGACGGAGGAATCGAACCCGGGTCGGCCGCGTTCAAGGCAAAGGCCTACCCACTGTGCTATTGCTCCAGCCTCCCCCCCCAAAAAAAAAGACAAGAGGCCATGAATTTGGGGAGTGGGCAAGGGTAGAATTTGCATGAAATAACTGAAAGGAAAATCTGTTCTGTGACATGGGATAATATGATTCCAGGGTCAAAGCTATGTTCTCAGTCAGATTAGACTGTCTTCGTACCCTTAGGAATGAGTGAAGGGAGTGGAATAGGGCATTGGTATCGAAGGACTGAAAAAAGTAGTATGACTCAGGGTTTTAGAGCTACTTGGGGGTTCTAGTAGATATTCCGATATGCAGGACTCATCATTTTTTAAAATATAAGCTACTTTTCAACGTTAGAGTCACAGAATCTCCCTGGTGTATAATTTAGGGTTCCTGGGGGAAAGGTTGGGAGCCACGATGTAAATAAAGTGAGGTATTAACTAATGAAGTGGCATGATGCCCACATTCAGCTTAAATACCCCAGTCTCTAGGGTCCCTGCCAGGGTGGCAATACTGGTGGGAATTTCAGGTGCCTTGGCACACAGGAAGAGGAGGGATTTAGGGCATGGAAGACTCTTCATCTGTCATGTGCATTGGAACATTGTCTACCTTATTTTCTAGTTTCTTTAGGTAAAAGGGGCTCACTTGAGATGGAAAAGGGTTGCATTAAATTTCTGTGTACCTCACAGCTCAATTCGCTTTTCATTTCATGCTCCATTTACTTAGTTCAGATCATACTCTTTTCTTTTTACTGCATTCTTGGGGGTAAATTTTACATACAGTAAGTTGTACATATTTAAAGTGTACCATTGATATGTTCATAAAGCCAAGATATAGAACATTTGTTTTTTTTCCCAGAAGTATCCTGTATTCATTCGTCATCCCACTCTTCCCCTTCCTTTCTCCCCAGCAACCACTGATTTGTTTTACTTGTCACTACAGATTAGCACATGGTTTTAATAATTATATATGAGTAGAATTTATTTGATTTAAGTAAATATAAATCTTCGGACTTCTCTCCTTCAGCTGAACTGTGTTTCTTGGCACTCCATTAGAGATGCTTCCTTTATCACGTCAGAAATTAGCCTCTTGCGCAAAAATGATAGTGATAGAACAAGATACATACGGTGCAGACAAAGAAAACAGTGAATTTTGTGATTACCCTTTTCTGATATGGTCAAGAACTATATAGTCAGGAGATTCTACCTCACTGATAAACAGGAGTATAATATTCTTTTTGGAAGAGGCCCTGATGTTATGGCGTGTTCTTGTTCTATTATTAAAATCCCAAGTACTTTAGAGAGGATATGCACCTCGGTGTGGGGCATCCCTACTCTCTTAACAGAAGTGACAGATAGACATTTTTTGTGTAGAATGTAAACTGAGTTGATGAGCCTGTGAGTATGATTAGACTCCTGCTTGTTCTCTCATAGCCTATTGGAAGAAGTCGAAATATCATCTGAAGAGGATTGGACAGAGAGGATTCTAAGGCTTCCTTGATACCAATGAATGACTCTTTCAAAGGTTACACTTGGAAACCACACAAATGTCCAATTTTCAGGTAAGACTCCTTCTATTGCTTGATCACTTGATCACTCAACATCCTGTTACTCATCAATTTGCTTGAGCAGGCGCCAGCAAAGTCTCCATTTGTCCCTTTCACGTGCTAGTGTAGTCCAACGGCATCTGCTCATTCTTGGAACATGAAGAGCCTCAAACTGATCATTCAGGGTCTTGATGAAGAAGTCTGACCATCTGGTAGGTGGGCGGCCACGCAGTCTTTTGACGTCCCGCGGAATCCAGTTGGTAACAGCTCTAGTCCAGCAGTCATCTCCAAATCTCATTATATATCCAGCCCATCGGATTTTCAACACCTTGGCAAACGGAGACGAAGTCCCTGATTCTTGATTGTGGTCAGAGGTCGGAACTCAGTATTCTTTCTCTCATTTGAGTGAAACGTGATACTCCAAGCATAGCTCTTTTGATTCCTCTTTTGGAGACGCGAATAGCGTTCTCATGCTGTTTGCGTAGGGCCCAGGTCTCTGAGGCGTATGTTAATGCAGGAAGAACAGTGGAATCGAAGAGATGTGCCCAGAGCTGGAGATTCTTCATTCTCTTAGCTATTTCTTCGATGCTCTTGAAGGCGTGTTGTATTTTGGAAGGGAGAATGTTGGGAGTGACATCTATCCTGTGGAATTTGGTATGTGGGCAGGTGGAGGTGGCTATCGAAGAGATCTGAGTAGAAGTCTTGGATAATCTTCTCCATTGCCATTCATGAAGATGTGATAGATCCATCAGGATGTCAGAGGGCAGTCATCTTAGTCTTGTAGTTGGCAAGGGACAGGTGGGCATTGCAAATGCTTTTCCCAGCTTCTGCCACATCTGCCAACACTGTTGCTCTTCTCTCTTTGAAGACTTTCTTTATCACTTCTCTGCACTGGTTTGCGAGCTCAGATGTTCGCTTGCGGTTGCCTAAGACTTGCGCCAAGCCACATTGGCAAATGAGCTTGAGAGTTTTCGAAGACAGGCATCTTTTTGTGGCTATCTCTCTCTCTGCACTTGTCGCACAATCATGGAGGTGCTGAACCAGTTGATCATATTCCTCGTCAATGTTGTCAATGATGGCATCTTTCCATGTTGCCACAATAGTGCCAAATTGCTCTCAGTTGGTGGTCGTTCTGGAAGTTCTCTTCTTAAACTTTGCAGCCCTTTCTCCTCACTCTGTGAAGTCGAATTTTGCATGAAGGAGATGGTGGTCCAATCCGGTTTGGAATTTTGGTACAACAGCGACATTAGTCAGGCAAGACCAATGATTGAACACGATGTGGTCAATTTCGTTGTGGAACCATCCACCAGGAGACTCCCATGTCCAACGTTTAGATTTGGCCTTCTGGAATTGTGAGTTACCATGAACGGTCTTGGTTGACATGATGAACTCAGACAGTCTCTCACCCTGTTCATTCCATTCTAGGCCACGGGTCCCAATGTGGAGTTCTTTGGCTGATCTTCTCAGTCCTATCTTGGCATTAAAATGACCAACAATGATCTTATAGAAGGTGTTGTCTTCTTTATAGAACTTCTCCAGCTTCATGTAGAACTTATCAATTTCTCCTTCATCACAATTGGATGTTGGTGCGTAGACAACGAAAATAGAAAGTGCCAACAGTGAGCCACATCTATTTAAGTGTAATCGTCCGATTTGGGTTGTTAGGCATTCGAATGAATCAATGTTTATGACCAAGTTCATGTTGACAAAGACACTGACACCACCTACGCCTCTTTTGTCGCATGTTCCGAGGAACAGTTCAAAAATGTCAAAAATGGCGTGATGTGATTGATGCTTTCTCGTCTCGGTCAGACCAATGATATCATACTTGATTTTTCACACTTGCACCATCAGATCCTCGATGGATGCATCTGATGCCAGTGTATGTGCATTGAAAGTACAGACAGTCATTTTTGTCCTTCTTTGTTTTGGCAGCCTAGTTTGGCCCTGAGATTTTATCAGTCTCTCCTTCCTCATCCTTCTTAATGCTGCTGTATTGGTGGTTCTTTCAGGGTGAGGGGAATGGGACCCGTTGTATTTACTGGTTTTGGCATATTGAATATACCACAGATAGCTCTGCTGTGAAGGTGGGACACTCTAGGTAGCTTGCCATGCTCTCCAAGAGGTATAGATACTTTTAGGGCGGCCTCTAATCGTCCTTGCAGGTGTTCCCATGGTTCAAACCATATTTGAATCCCATCAAATATGGTGCAGTAATCTTGTATTAAGTGTTTTAATACAAGTGTCCTAGAGCATGGTGAACTGGGTAGTAGAGGTAGAGGAGGTAGTGGAGGCCTGCCGGGCTTCTGGGAGGAGGCAAAGGATCTCTGTTCCCGGATCCATTGAGCCTGGAGTCCAAGGTCACAGAGTTCCACTTCCCTGGTTCTGTGGGTCTCCACTACCTCCACTACCCAGCTGCTGCCACGCTCCAGGATGCTTTCCGGACACTCCGGCCAAGACTCACGCACGAGTGAAGCCTTCTATTGCAAGTATCAGAAATTTTACAGAAAGTGATGAATGTCAGAACACTAAAGCAAGTTAAAAAATAGTGACTCAAACAGTGGAAATTCTTGGGAGTGAGTTGAGTTATAACCAGGGGCTTAAGCCTGTCATTTGTGGCCATTCTTTGTATCTTAACTCTGTTTTTCTCTATGTTGAGTTTATTTGCAGGAAGTTTTCCCAACAGCTTCAGTTCTACATTCTGCTACTTTGTCATGAGTGAGTTTTCCTTCTCTTATTCTGTTTATGACTTCACATAAACAGAAGTATTGGCAGGTCAATGAACATGCTTAAGTTACTCAAAATTAAATATTCTTGCTCAAAAATAAAAAGGAAGCTAATGTGATAGAGGACAATATCCATGCTTTAAACATCTTTCATATGGTAGGAGAATTTCTTACCTAGTGGATCCTTCTATAGCCTATGTTTCCCCTTTTCTTCTGCTAGTAAAAATACAGCCACACCATAATGATGACTGTAGGACTGTAGTGACCATTGTAGCTCAAAAGTCTCCTCTGACACAGGCTTTTAGTCATTAGGACACTGTTTATGATTTCATGCCTTTATCCCTGATCTCTCAGGTGTGAACTGCATAGTATGGTTAATCTATTATATGGCTGAACCTATTAGCTAAAGAAGATTCTGTTGTTTGTAACTAAGAATCCCATGACTAAATCAGAAATTGACCTTGGGTGTGGTTTCAGGCCACAAACATATAAAGAGATATGTTTTCTAAATTTTAGGTAAGGAGGCAGTGAAAAATCCAACTAGAGTTCGCAGATGGGATGCTCATAGCAAATTTTAAATATTTATTTTTGATTACCTGGAATTAGTGTCTTATGAAAACAAGGGTTGGGGAATATGGTGGCATGAGAAATTTAAACAATATGAATGGCATGAATAATTCAGGGGTTACTTCTAATTGTATTTGAGAGCTTAAATTCTCCATGCAGGGCATGGTGAGAGAAAGAGGGGCCTCCTAAAGCAATCTATACCACCCCTTTCAAGGGTAGCATTCAAGCTTAAGTTTGATCCCAATGGGGTTGTCAAATTGTTGAAATTATAACCTAAGTATTTTTTGTCAGAGTTAAGACCTAGCAAAGGAAGAATATAATGCTGAGAAATTAAATCAAGGACATCTGGGTATCTTCCAATGATTCAAGAAACCCTGAATTCCCATAGTCTATTAACGCCAAGCAACTGGACCTGTAGAACTGTGAAAAAGACTCAGCTGTTGTGCAAGCTGGATGAAAAGTGGTAGGTAGGTCTAGGATATGGTGCTTCCACTGAACCATGATAAATCTATGACACTATTTTCCCATCTATAATCCAAGTATATTAGTTTCTTTCCCCTTTTATTGTAGTTAGCTAACATAGTTATAATAGTATTAATGTTTATGGTTTTGATATACAAAGTCAGTACCTTTAGCATAACCAAAGTGTCTAAGAAACATCTCCCATTGTCCTGATGTGACTTTTAGTCTGCCTCTTCCTTTTCCACCCCCAACCCTTATCCCCCAGTGCTTAATAACCTCAGTATTTTAATCAAAGACCAAGGATTTGTTATCATTTGAGATTATCTCTTCTCTTGTGTTGTTTCTCTATAGATCCAATGAGTGAGATCTTTTGGCATTTTTGTCCCCCTTCCTGTAACTTAGTTTATTTAGTTAATTTAATTTCCAGTTCCATTCAAGTTTCAGCTAAATGAAAAATTCCATTTTTTTATATAGAAGCATAGTATTCTATAATATATATAATAAATTCTTTATTCATTTATCTTACACTTGGGTTTTTTCCATATATCCTAGTGGTTGAACTTAGTGCTACAATGAACATAGATGTACCTTTTTAAAATAATGTTTTTGTATTTTCCCAATATGTGATCAGGGGGGCTGGGGGCTCCTCCAAGTGATGTTGAGGGGCGGGAGCCTTCAGAGCTGCACTAGGTAATGCTTGGAGGACCATGCAGTGCTGGGGATCAAATCAATGTTAGCTGCATGCAAGGCACATGCTTTGACTCCTGTACCAGCTCGCTAGCACCAATAATGTTATTTCTACTAATCTACGAACATGGAGTATATTTCCATTTCCTTGTAGTATCATCTATTTTTTCCAATATATTTTCCATATAGAAGTCTTTCACATAATTTTAGGTTGGTTCCTAACAAATAGATAACTGATATTTTGGGCACTACTTTATTTTATTTTTACTTATGCTCTCCTCAAAAGGAAGAGTACCTGGCAGTGCTCATGACTTACTCCTAGTTCTATACTCAGAAAATCACTCCTGGAGGTGCTCAGGGGATTACTTAGGGTAACAGGGATCAAACCGAAGTTAGCCTCATGCAAGTCAAGCTCAAATGCAATATTTGAGTATTGATTTTTTGCATGCTGCTTGCAGTATTGCTTTATTGTTTCTAAGTGTTTTACTTTTTAAGCACAATCCTTAGTTTCTTCCATGTTATTAATATTTTACCTGCAGAGAGTGGTAGTTTGACTAGTTTCACAATTTGGATGTCTTTGATGTCCTTTTCTTGCCTGATTATTCTGATGAGGACTTGTGATTTGAAATCAAAGGGTAAAAACAAATGGGGCCCTTTTCAATTTTACATCTAATGACCCTATTGAATATATTGAAAATTTCCCACAATTCTCAGCTCTGCCAGTTTAAAACTCTCAGTTCCCAAGAGAAAAGTGGCCCTGTACCCCCAGGAACATGAAATGTTCGAGTAAATTGGAAAATTAAACTTCTTGTCGAGAGAAAGCTATTTTGAATTTTTCATGGTACTAAAAAAATGCGTAATAGAGGGGCATTATGTTGTGGGTCCCCATTTACCTTTCCAGTGTTAACTGAGCTGACTGATTCCAATTATCAATGTAAAACTGAGTAGTTTGTAGAACTTTAATAGAGAGTATTTCTGGAACCCAAGAGATCCTTTTGAGTATTTTGGGTATTACACAGTCAAATGGTAAAATTACTGAAGACTATAGTAACCACACTTAAAAAAAACTACTAAGAGAGGTCTAATCATCTAGAAATAAAGTTTAGGATTATCTTGAAATGTAAAGAATCCTGGCCTGCCAACATGCTAGCTGCGAAGGACAAAAGAACATGAACTGGTAGTGGAGGAATGTATGATATCATTAAAACCAGCCATAGCCAAGCAGTCACTGATAGAAACAATGACAACAGGAACCCATTTATTTTTCTTCCTTGTCGTGTATACATAATGACAAGTCTTTATTTTATTTCCTTCTTCTGTGTCCCTTAGGCTTTTTAGAGGGAATATGAGTAACACAGGGTGGTAATTAACTTTACATTTTAGTTTCTGGGCCAAATCGGGTGATGAGAGAATTGGAGAAGGTGAACATCCCCTTGTGACCTGAGCTAGTAATTTGCTGTGGAAACTGACAGGACTTTACCTTGTTTCTCTTTTGAGGAGAGCATGAGTGTATTTTTTCCAGTTTCGTGACAAATAATTGCATGATGTTAGGCAAAAGCTCTTATGTTTTGGTGATGAGAGTTGCTTAGAATTTTGGTTTGGAAAAAAATTTATTGGACAGCCAAAGGGTAGACATATTTTATGTTGTGGGTCCCCATTTACCTTTTTCAACATCCATTTCATGATCAGAAAATCTTCCACTTTCTGAAAGTAGCAGCTACAACTTTGTTTGTCTGGCCTTCTTTGCACTAGGAGAATTTCTACAAATATTACCTGGTTTCTACACATCAGATGTGCTGCTGGGAGATTTCACATTGAAAGAGAATGTCATGACGTTGATACTCTGAGGAGAAATACTGGCCATTGAATTCCAGGGGGAACTGGAGTTCTCCTGTGAAGCAGCCTTCAATACACCCTGCACATTGTTCATGTCTGCAGACTCTCCTAGCTCAATTCTCTGGTCTCCTAGAAATAGCTCAAGCCACCTCAAGTCCTTTTTTAATGTCCCTTTTCCGTTTCCACTAGCTCAAGTGATTTGTTGTTTGCAAGGAAAGGCTCTCGCTGACATCCAGTGAAGCTTTCTTTGCCTGTCACAGTCACTCCTAAAAACCGCAAAGAAGGGAATCTCTTTTCTGCAGATGTTGGCATGTCCCAGTTGTCCCTGGCTCAAAACACTGAATACACATCAGGTAAAGGGAAGTGGTTCAACTTAAGCACTCCTTTACACAAAGGGACATTAGCACAGCTGCGCTTTGCCTAGAAAACTTAAGAGTGGCCCATAAAGGGAAAGCCCATCTGTTTGGGGACACTAAATCTGCTTATAGTCCACAGGATATCACACACCCAAAGCAGGGACTCTAACTGTGAAGACTAATTCTATAGACAAATCGTATTTGTCCTTATGGCAGCCTAGTGGGATGCATTACTGTGGCCAGGGGGCCGTGCATTGGGTTCATTGGTGGCTGTTACAGGTTTATAGGTTTACCGTGTAGTTTTACTAAATCTACATTTTCTGTCCTCTTCAAAAACATGTCTGAAACAGCTTTTACCCAAAGGACACCAAAGATATTTTTTATTTCAAAACTAAAGTTGAGCAACTTAAAAGAAACTCCATATTTATAATCAAGAATAATAATTAATATGCCAGAAGTCTAAGCATGCTTAATTAAGGGGTTATCTATCAGGAATTTACAACAATTTTATTTATTATGATTTGTGTTAAAAAAATTAGGAATGGGTAGACTTTAGTAAAGTTGTCCAACCCAACAAAACTCATACCATGCTAGGTTACTGAACTAAAAAGGATAACAATTATCAGAAGGGTGGTTTGGTTTCTGACTATTCACATGTACACACTTTCCTTTATAGCCCATTTTAATACGAGTGCCCAACATTCCCCTGCTTTGCTGATACCATATGGTGTTGATGTAGGTTTATTTAGGTTCTGTGCTATCTGGGGAACTGAAAATTGACTGGGGAGTTAGATGAGCTCTTATCTCCTGCTGGCTTCTTTGCTTGCTTATACTATGCTTTGAATAAATCACTCAACCTCTGAGCCTCTGTTTTCCCATTTAGAGAATGGGATCAGTGATGTCTGCTTTACAGGCTCTTGGGAAATTGGAAGAATGGTTCTGTTTCCAGGGAG
Organism: Sorex fumeus; assembly: GCF_029834395.1. Classification (NCBI taxonomy): domain Eukaryota; kingdom Metazoa; phylum Chordata; class Mammalia; order Eulipotyphla; family Soricidae; genus Sorex; species Sorex fumeus. Next base: position 12,702,654 of record NW_026606072.1, read on the forward strand.
GCAAGGAACTACCAGAAAAAAAAATGCAATATGGTATTCTGGGAAAAATAATTGGTTTTTCCTATATTCATTATTCAAAGAGCTCAAAAGTAAGTGCTTCCCTTCTACACATCTCCCTTCAGAGAATTCCCCATTATTTTCTTGGTATTAATTGATGGTGGTCACCCACATTCGGAATTCATAAAGGGAGGAAGTGCTTTCTGCTCTATACTGTGCTTATTTTCTTTTTTTATTTGCTTTGTTTATTTATGCCCCCAGGGGAGGAGGAAAGAGGAAACCTGGTCTTAGGGGTTAATTGTGTGAATCACTAGGTGCTCTGGAATAATCAGGGTAAGTGCTTCCTGCTTGCCTTCTCCACAGAGCTTTCCTTGCAGGAAACATTTTAGTTTAAGGATGGGGAAATCATACTCAAGTCAATTTCTTTGTCTTGACAAAGTTAGACAGGGGGGCATGATGCTATCCATATTAAGGTGAAGTCTAAATTTCTGAAGCAAAGAGGACTGAACCCAAAACAATGTACCTAGAATGTTCTTTTACAGCTAATAGTCATCACAAGTGTTGGCCAAGATGGCAGGAGACCCGGGTTCCTTCTCTTTTGATGTCTTGACATCCTGAGTACAATTCTCATCAACTTACATAGGGAGATACAACTAGGGTTTTGTGTGGGATGAGAACATTTTCATAAGTTGGTCTGTTTGGGCGGGCCCTCCAATTCAGAGCAGCAGTGCCATGACATGCCTTTAGTTCAGATGTTGTTACAGAAATGGTAGGCATTTAAACAGGGAAGGGCCCATGACAACGGAATTCCTAGAAAATAATAAAAACCAATAGCCCAGATTTAAAAAAAAAAAAAGCTCAGCTGTAAGCATAAGAACTAAGGTCTGATAACACCTTCACCTGGTGCCAAGAGACCCAGAGAAGGCTGGACCCGCTCCAAGAGAAGCTCCAGCAAGAACAAAAGGCCAGGAAATAAATTTCAAAGAGGACCATTGACCACTCCCAACTCTATCCCCTTGGCAATGGACTCTTACCTGGCTAGAAAGCCCTGCATACGGCACCTTGGGAAAAATCCTATAAAAGCCACCTGGAACAAAGGAAGTGCACACCTGTGGTGCCCAAGCCCATGTACTACATGTACCCATGTGGCCGAGCACAAATGGTGCCCAAGTACATGTGTCACCCACATGTCCTCTCTAGAGATGTGTACTTTCATGCTTTTATATCTAATGCTGGAATGTGTATAGGAGTCTCTCCATCTCTGAAGAAGCCCATGTTCTCCCTTGAGTGTATTACTCTCTCTCTCTCTCTCTCTCTCTCTCTCTCTCTCTCTCTCTCTGCTCTCTCTTCTTTCCCTCTCTAAAATGCTCCAAATAAAATCTGTTGCTTGTCTACTCTTGAACTTCTTTTCTATGAGACAGGACAAAGTACTGGAAACCCTGGGTAAGGCCTAGGACTGACATTCCAGACTTTCTCTGTCCTAGCCTTTCTGTATGGTGCCAGGGTGGCAGAGGCAGATATGGAGAAAGTGACCGTCTCTCTCCTCTCCTTCACTTCACCTAAAGCCACCCACGGGGTCCCATGACTTCACAGTGACCTTTCAACAACCCAATCCTCTTTTGTTTAGTCCCAGCAAGATGTTGTTACAGAAATGTTCAATATCAATCAGTCTACTCCAATGTTTCTTCAGACTTCCATCTATTTGGATGGGACCATAAGCAGTTCCAGCTCCGGGCACCATCTTAGCGCACCAACACCTCTGGTCCAGAGACACAGCAGCGAGTCGTGGAAGACACTACATCACTGGAGACCTCTTGGGCCCCATACTGAGTCAATTTCACTGGAGCACCTCAGATGGAACAGGTGCACTCTCCCTGTCGGCTCCAGAAGAAGCCTCCATAACCACGAGCTTCCACAAGCAAGACCCAGGTATGCGGGTTCCAGGACTAAGACTCCAGGCCACATGGTCGTGGGGGCAGAGGAATCAGGTTGTCCTTCCCCGGCTCCCCGCCTGCTCTTGATCCTGGCTGTCACATCTACAATCTGCCATCTTAGTGGCCCTGGTCCAGGGATTCTCAATTGAATACCAAAATGGACTATCACCCTGCAGAAATATCTCTGGACCTCAAGCATTTACAATCTTTGAATTCCAGAAGCCCGAAGCTGCTTTTGTGGCCACATGACCTCTCATCATATTCAAAGTGAGCAATAGAAAATAAATTATCTAGTGTCTGTCCCTGACAGGTAGGTTTGAATAGTGGTGGGAAAATTTGAACAAACTATAATGCCAAAATGTAGAGAGAGTGTATTGGGAAAATTGTCTGCCATAGAGGCAGGGTGAGGATTGGGATGGGGGGGGGCCTGGATACTGGGGACATTGGTGGTGGAAAATGTGTACTACTGGTGGAGGGATGGGTGTTCACAAATCGTATGGCTTAAACTAGATCATCAAAGCTTTGTAATTGTATCTCACAGTGATTCAATTAAAAAAAATAGAAAGAAGCAGTTTCCAAATTATTTCAGCAATACTTGCTACCCTTAAAAGCCAAGATTTGGGTTAGCTTCTCTAGAGTCACCATTATCCCTTCCTTTGAGTTTTCTTCTTTGATCCAGCAGTGACAATTATTTAGACTGAAAACAGATAGCAGGATCACAAGACTAGAGACCCTTAGTTGTGCATGTGATAGTAACTTCAGATGAGAAGGGCAAGGAAGCCCTAATCCCCATCATTAGGAAATAGGGCTTTGGTCCTGAGAAACAATGGCTGTGATTCCTTCCCCTCAAAAGCAAGCCTGGGAAAGTCTGGTGGAATAAGATAGAAAAATAAATATATCTCTCTTCTGGTTGGCCCAGGTACACTCATGGTGCTTGTTCACAGGACATGGAAATACTGGGACAGGTTTTATAAAAAGAAATTATACTGCAGGCCGGGCAAGGTTACAACTTGGAAACATTGATTGGTAGATTTCAGCAAGAGTGCTGTGCCTTTTGGCCTTTATAAAATTTATCTTTTGACTAAATAAACTCAATATTCATCCTATGGCTTAGGGAGCTGACACTGACAAGGGTAGAGGCAGTTTGATTGGTACATCTGCAGTCACCTGCACCCAAGAAAGGTCAGACTACACCTCTCTACTGAGCAGGCTTGCAATTGGTATGCAGAGTCTGTAGGACTGGCTAGCATTGCTCATGGATACTCAGAAGCTTGGAGGAAAGAGGGCAGAAGGGCAGTTTCCTTCCTGCAGTAGAGTTCACCATCACCTGGGTTTCTGCTGGATTGATTGATTTTGCTTTTATGTGTTTCCCCCTTAGGTGGGTTGTTTCAAGCATCTGCACTGTCATTTTCCTTGGCTAGGACCCCAAAACCAGTAGAGGGCAGACCCAGGAATATATGTTCACCTTCTTGCCCTCCACCTGCCACTCCAGAGCAAAGCCAGCTGCCTCCGCCACCAGTGGCCTTTCTCTAACAGAGACAATTTGGAGATTCTTAGGTTGCAATCCTGCTCTGTGACTGATAGCCATTGTCCTCAGAATCTGCCTCGGATAAGCTGAGAACATTCTGCTGGGTTCTACATCAGTCAGAGCAATGCTCATTTCTAGAAATAAAGAAGTAAACTCCAAAAGTCTAGAGGTTTGACACAAAGGAAATTTTGCTTGTATGTAATAGTTCAGAGCAAGTGTCCAAAGTTGGCATTGATGGAGGTGGGGAGTCTCTGCTTCTTGTGTTCCTCTAAGAATTCAAGTGGATGGAGTCTCAGCTGCCCATTCCCTGATATCCAAGGTCACTCTGCCTCTCGTCTGGTCAGCAGTAAAGGAAACATGAAGAATAGAGCAGGAAGGAATGCTTTCAGATTCAGACCTAAATGTGGAACTCATTCCTTCTATTTCCATTCTAGCCCTCTGAAATAACTTCAACTCCCAAGCCAGACCTAATCAGTGGGTGTGTGGAAAACACAGGGACAGCAAGTGATAGTGGAAAATGATCACTATGTAGAATCTCCAGGCCAAGATGGGAGAGCTTCCAGGAATAGTTGCAGTAGAAGTCAGGAAACTCAGGTGCATGTCTTTCTCCATCTGTCACCTGCCATTTCTAATTCCTTCATTTTCTGTCTGTTCCACAAGCATCCATTAAGCTCTTACTGCATGAGAGACAATGTGTTAAATGTTTTGAAGGAATTTGAGGCATATGAGACTTAGTCTATTCCTTCAAGGAGTTCACACAATAATGGAAGAGACAGACAAAAAACGATCTCAAACAATGCAGTCAATGAACCTAGATAGCCCTTCAGGGATGATTACAGAGCTTTTCAGAACAAAATGGCTAAAAAGGGCCATTTCAAATAGAGAACAGTACTGGCAAAGGCACAGCGTTATGAGAGAGCAAGAACTATCCACCGAATGAAATCTGGTGTATTGAATAGTCAAAACATGTAGAATGGGGAAAGAGATACAGAAAAGGCAAAAGTTGAAACATAGTTTAATTTTTCACAAAATACTTTCTAAACCTACAAAATTCTGGGTTTATTTTTCACCCTAAGTCATTAAATCTCCTTATCTCTATACACTGTTTTACACCATTACTCTACTTTGATACTTGCCTCAAATTTTTATTTCATAAATGTCTAGTGCCCTGAGTATTCTGAAATAGGAGTTCAGATATAACTGGATCTGGAACTCAAATTATATCATCAGGATTCAGTTTTCCTTCATTTGCACTTTGCTTTGTTTACTAAATGAAGACTTGAACTTTGCATTATGGCAGGATGGCATCCACAGACCTGACCCTTGTATTCTTTCAGTTTCATGTTAGTATGTTGCAGCAAAGTTCAATTAGTGCACCATTGACTTTGAGATGTGCTCTCTCCCGAGTAACTTTCTTCAGTTTTCAGCTATTATTATTATTATTTATTGTTGCTTTATGAGAGACATAAGCATTGAAACCTTCTAGTCCTTCATCTTTCTGATATCTTCAATCAAAATTTGAGCCCAAGATATGTAATTCTCTGTTTAGCCCAGATCTCCAATTCTTGTTTTACTTATTGACTTGGGGGACTGGGGAAATGATCTCAAAATGAAACCAAGGTACTGGTTTTTCCTTACACACTTAAGCGTGCAAGAAATTCCACAACCCAGAATTCTACTGGGCAGAATGTAGTCAAAATGGATCTCTGCCAAAAATTGCCTTGCTATTTTCTAACATGTCTACCTTTTAATAGACCACTTCCTTTTTTGGATCCTTCCCAGTTCTTTCAGCTGGTCCAAATCCTCTCTATCTTTAAAAATTAAGAGGAAAAGCTCAAATTCACTTCCTTTATGAAGCTTGAAGTATTTACTGCTTCCTGAAAACAAATGCAGCAGGAAGCTATATAAAGCTGAGCTGCACAACATTCTCCACTTCTCCTGCTTGCTAACTTTTAGTGATTATAATTTTTCTGTCCAGCTTGACTCTAAACTATTTTAGTATAACCACTTTACAGACACTTATCTCCCCTTGACAACTAATTTATATTTCACTTTATTTACACACACATGTACATATGTATTCACGTGTAAACATACATACAATGTGTTCAATGTATACAGCCCACCTATTTTAAATGAATTATAGGTAGTTTTTTAAAACTGCAGAGATGCCACAAAGAAGAGTAAAATGACAAATAAATGGGTGGCTTTGGGAAGACGGAATCCAGTTTTTATCGAAGAAGACTGCCATGCTATAAGAAAATGTTCAAAATAACTATGTGGAGAGTGAACTGCTAGCTATGTCCTCAATATCACCATGCTAGTTCAAGGAGCAGACAAAAGAGGAAAAAAAGTTGTTTCAGTTATTTCAGCCCGAAAGTAAGCCACATGAAGAAAAGAGCATTGTAGTCAATGAGCAGCTTTAGGACCTGTATATAGGGCCATAATCAAGCTGTCTCAAACATGTCTAGCGATTTGAGTTATTCTTGCTGAGTTCCAAACTTTGTGGAACAGATTCATGTTCCCCAATGTGCTCTGATTGAACACTTGACTGAAAATCTCACTCAAGCACTATGCTAGGCTCAAAGTGGAGATTCACAGTGACATGTCTTGCTTCTAAATACCCCATAGAATACTGAAACCAAAAATCTGATGGACTAGGAGGAGTAAGATAGTTATGTAGCAGTTCTAGTTCTTACTAAAATAGAATTATCACAGGTAAAGTTATCTTGAAATAAAGTTATCTCTCTCAGTTCTGAAACTTGAATAGAATTTACTGAGATCTCTAAAAAATATGTACTTGCAAGCTTGTTGAGAAGGAATATCCTTCCCAACAAGAGCCCAAATCAAAGTTTTCCCCTCAGATATTTTCCAGATCATATTAAAAGCAATACAGAACTTGGGAATGATACAGACAGGCAGTGTTGCAGGTGCACCATCTTGTTCTGGTCCAAGGAACAGAAGAACACTGCCCTGATTTTATTTTATCATTATTATTTTAGTGCTTGATTTAAAAACTTGCTGTAAAGCTGTAAGAACCAAGTTAGTCTAGAATTCATCAAGGAATGATGCATAAAAACACTAGCAGAGCCACATAAATATAATCAATTTATTATTTAAAATACAAATATAACTCAATAGAATATAATTAATACAATAAGTGACATTGGAACTATTGGATCACGATCATGATCACGATCATCCTGTTGTTCGTCAATCGCCTCGAGCAGGCCCCAGTAACGTCTCCTTCATCCTAGCCCTGATATTTTAAAAAGTGCCATATTCAAGGCTCTTTCAGGGTTAGGAGAATGAGACCCATCATTGTTACTGGTATTTGGCATATTGGGTACGCCACAGGGAGTTTGCCAGACTCTGCCGCTCGGGCAGGTAACATTCGGTAACCTGCTAGGTTACCGAATGTTACCAAACTATTGGGTAATCACAGAAAAAAAAAATTAAACCTCAAATTAAACCTCACAGACTTACATATTATCCAAAAATTAACACATATCACAGAAATATAAAGTATTTTTAAAAATTGAGAAGAAAATGAAAGATAAATTTTCTATGACCTGTAGTTAGGTAAATTGTTCTTAGATCTCATCAAAAACACAACACTTAAAATTAAAATTAATAAATTATAATGCATAAAAAATTAAAAACTCTGTTCTGCAGAAGATACTAATACAAAGAATTAAAAGACAAACCGTAGGGTGGATGAAATATTTGCAAAGCACATACCCAGCCAGGACATGTGTATAGAATATGGAAATAACTCTCAAAATTCAATGATAAGAAAACAATTAAGACAATTAAAGAGAAAGAAAAATACTTGAATAGACATTTTACCTTTGAGAGAATCGCAAATAAAATTCAATTCCCAGAGAATGGCTTTTAAAAATACAATGCCAAGTGTCAGTGAGGAAGCACTGAAGATGGACCTCTCATGTTGCTGGTGGCAATCTAAAGGGGTACAGCCACTCTAAATAACAGTTTGGCAATTTCTCTTTTTTTACGTTATTTATTAAATAAATGGACTGGAGCAATAGCACAGCGGTAGGGTGTTTGCCTTACAAGCGGCCAACATGGCCGACCTGAGTTCGATTCCTCCGCCCCTCTCGGAGAGCCTGGCAAGCTACCGAGAGTATCTCGCCCGCACGGCAGAGCCTGGCAAGCTCCCCGTGACGTATTCGATATGCCAGACACAGTAACAACAAGTCTCATGATGGAGATGTTACTGGGCCCGCTCGAGCAAATCGATGAACAACGGGAGGACCGTGACCGTGAATTTATTTATTGAATCACCGTGAGAACAGTTACAAAACTTTCAGGTTTAAGTCTCGGTCATACAATGATCAAACACCCATCCCTTCACCAGTGCATATTTTCCACCACCAAGAACTCCCTTATACCCCCATTCCACCCCTCCCCGTGCCTGTGAAGCAGATAATTTCCACTTAACTCTCTCTCTACTTTGATTACATTCATTATTTTGACAAAAGATGTACCATTATTATTTGGAATTTCCCCCCAACAATCAGACCTGCTGAAAAGGCATCGATAAATAATTTGTTTTCTATTGCTGGTTATGAAGAGCATATGATACCACACAACTGCTTTTGTGGCCATGCAATTTCAGATGTCTTATATTTTACTAATTAAGTCTGGAGGAATTTCTGCCAAAAGCTGCATAGTTCTGAGATTGGTTTGTGTGCCTCTGGGTCCATGGCTGTGCCGGAGAGTCACTCTTGGGGGGGCAACACGTGGTCACGGTGGGGCAGGAAGGACCTGCCAGTTCTGCCCCCCATCCCATGAGACCACAGTTGCCCCATCACTGCCGGCTCATACCTGGCTCTCCAATACGCTCTGAGGCAGTGGCCACTATGGTGCTGGGGGGAAAAAGGCAGAAGAAGCAGACATACTTTCCCACCCTGGGGGCGGGGGGGCATGGCACCGTAGCTTAATGCATAGTCCATTCACATTTCTGCCAAAAGCTGCTGGGTTCTGAATTAGGTCCGTGTGCCTCTGGGGCAGCTAGTGGTCTTGGCAGAGCGGGAAGGATGTGCCAGTTCCACCCCCCATCCCATGAGAATTTCTTATAAAGCTAAACATACACGTACCAGATGAGTCAGAAATCTCACTCCAATAATTCTTCAAGAAATATATCCTATCTTTAATATAAAATATTTCCTCACAGAAGACTATTACTCAGTTATAGACAGGATCAAGCTTCAAGGAATCTCAAAAGTTGTCAATTAGAGGATCTGATCTCTAAAACTCATAGACCATGTGGCTTCACTTACAAGATATTCTCAAAAATACAGTACTATAGTGATGGAGAACTGATTGTGAGCAGCACACTCACAGTTAAGGTGGTTGTAAACACTTAAATGCGTATGTGCTGGGGAAGAGCTGTAACTACAAAGAGTACAGAATTGTTGGGGATAATAACATTTCTCTGTGACTTGATTGCATTGCTGGTTACATAAATACATTTATTAAAACTCATATGACTGCATTTCCAAAAGGAAACAAATTCACTCTATTGTTAACTTCTAAAATAAAATTAGAAGGGACGTGATAAAAAAAATACTTAGATATTGTACCTATAACAGAAAAATTGAGTGCATGAAGGAAGAGGACATCTGAAAATTCTACTAGAGAAACAAACCTTGTATTTGAGTTTGAACATCTCTACAATGTAATTGTGACAGTAACCCATTTCTAGGCCAGGAAACCACCCGTCTCCAGCTGGAATTGTTATATACAGAAAATCATCATTAGAATGAAGTTACTTATATACTGACAGCTTGATGTAGCTATCAGTGCTTTCAGGAGGGGAAAGTCGGAGATATAGATTGCTCTTCATCCAGATAACACCTAATATTTTAGTTATCATTGGTAAGTCAGTGATCTAACCTCACCTTGCCCTTGTTTTTATACATCTTAAAAAAACCTTCATGAGCACCAACTTCTGCTTTCAAATCCCTAAGCACCTCCTTAAGGGAAAAAGGGACAGGCACAATTTTTATTTCATGCAGGAGGACTCTGAGACTGAGGTTAAGTAATCTGACTAAGGCCAAACAAGAGTAAAGTTTGAAAACAGAGACCCAGCATTTTTGGACCATACTTTTCATGCGCTCACTCTTTTTTCTACCTAAAAAATATTCATTGATAGCCTAGTGTATGAGATAAAGTCTACAATCACTAAATTTTAATAAGAAAAAAACATATCTATATAGATCTTCAAAATGAGGTGCTAAATGATGAGTCATAAATGTATGGCAAGAACAGTACTAGTTAAAATAGGAGTATTGGTTATTGAGAAAATAGAGTGATGTTATAGCAAGAATGAGCTTTGATCTAAGCACTGAAACAAGAAAAAAATTGAAAAGTTGAAATTCGAAGAAAAACTTGTTTCCCATGCAAAGTATGCGTGGTGTCCAGTCTTCCAAATAGACCCAAATAGTGATTTTTGCCTCCCAATATCATGGTATTGAGAAGTCTTTTTCCATGTTGTATCAGGACTATTCCAAATGAACAGAGGTGACAAGATGCAAGGGTAACAGAGTGGGCCTTCTGAGGCCAGATCTTACAGGGTAGTATAGTATATATCTCACCTCTCAAATGCTCATTCTGGGAAACTTCAAATGTCTTGGCAAATCAGGCAATCAAACCTGAATAGAAAACCACATGGAGAGGAACTGAGACATGGTGCAATGACAAGACCAGTTTGCCATCATGTGCACAAGCCACCTCAGGAATAGAGGATAATTCCCTTTCCAGGTTTCAGATAACTGTGACCCATGGCAGATATCTCAACACAAACTCTTGAGAAGCACTAGATAAAATCACTCAGCTAAGCTACCCCTAAAATTCATGACCCAAGGAAATCATGAGAGAGATAAACAGTCATTGCTATTTGGGGATGCTGAGTTTGGGGGTGTTTTTTAATACAGCATTAGGAGACAGTAGAATATATAAGCCAGCCTGCAGAAGAAGCAACTCATAGCTTGTTCAGAAGATGGTCCATTCCTTGAGGCCCAGGAAGGCGGAGTTTCCAGCACACTGTGTACAAGGTGGACAAACCCTGCCCAAAGGCAATGGCAGAAAGAATAAAGAAGGGAGTAAGGGGAAAGATGTGACAGAGAGAACAGTCCCTGGACATCCTTGGTGCTATGTCTCAACAATACGGGGTTATTTTTATTAGCATGAATAGTGCTGCTAATGCCAGTAGCATAGATATCTTAGGAAATGCAGTAAGCTATTTCCTTTGCACTTTTTATTGTTTGTGGCATACATCAGCTAGTCAATTACCATTACTATTTTATGTTCTTCCCAGACACAATACCAGATCACTTTTCTTGATGTCCCTTGCTGTTTTGTGTGACTCACTATATTCTCAAGCATAAGCAGTAGAGGTCTTCCACGCACAGAACATGAAACTTACTGTCTGACCCTTTTCTCTTTCCGCACACATGCCAACTCTGCAGAGGATGAAGGCTCTAAAGGGTGATAGATCAGTGAGGTGAAAAGATTATGGTTCCCCAGATAACTCACAAAGGCCACTGGCCAAATACCAGGAATCAATAATAAGATGAACAAGAGATAATTTTTATTTATGTATAAAAAAAACAAATCAATGAAGCTACCAAGAGAGTATGAAGGGAAAAAATAGGATGGAATTAAAAAGTAAGCTCAGTTTACACACACACACACACACACACACACACACACATACACACACGTGCTTTTATCTTAGTGTGTTGCGTGAATGTTTATTAGAGATGAACCTCCATGTTATGAGCTGAACTTTCTAGTTGGCTAAATAGAAAAGGAAACATGCTCAAATCACAGGATTAACAGAAGACCAAGAGATTCTTTTTAAAAAAAAAAACTCAGAAAATTTCCAATACTGAAATTAAACAGAATTTTCCCCAGTGAATCTTCATAGAAAAAAAACATACTGCATGAACTAGTGATGTGGCTTAGTGGTAAAGTTCATGCCTTGCATGGGTAAGATCTCGATACACTCCCTGTCGTACCCCCTGTCCCCACAACCCAACCTCACCCAAAAAAGAGACTGCAGGAGGACTCAACAATATTCTCAGCAGTGTCCTAGAAGTCAGCAGAATATTGAAATCATAAATTTTGTAGTTCCATTGCTTATACCATCTCTCAGTGAAGAATCAAAGAAACAATCAAACGTCATGACCAAATTCAGTAAAACCCATTCCGTGGGGGACGGGATGAAAGTGCAAACTTGTGCATTTTTAGTGCAACAAGTTAGTTCTTGTTGATCTGGCTGTAATCTCAACACAAATGTGAGAGGCTATAGTGGTATTAATGAATTGTTACTCTTACATCGTCCCTCCTCAACTAGTAGTATATATTTGATAAATGTTTTAATTAACATCCATTGGCTGTTATTAGTATAGTTCAGGGATGAGGGAATAAAGGGGAATAAGAGAAGGTCTATCTCACTAGAATTACTGCACTGTGACCCTGAATTACTTTCCAAAAATGTCTGGCTGCTTGTGGTGACCAAGGGTATGTCACCACATCATGGGTGTTGCTGTGTTTTCTCCCAGTATATTTTTTTGAGCAATGTAATTAAGGACTGACTAGAGAATAAGAAAGAATAATAGAGTATAAGTACAACCATAAAAAGCATTATGATATGCTTTCAAAGCAATAATTACCTTTCTTGCTTTTCATGTAAATCACTATTACTATTTTATTTGAACTACAATTGGATGCTTCTTTTTGTTATTGTTGTTGTTATTGTTGTTGTTTTTAACATAAGATGCTTTGAGAAGAAAGAATTAACATTTGCCCACAATTGGCTTCCTTTCCAAGCATTTGGGGGGGTGGAGCAGGGGAGGAAAAGGTTCTGTCCGGAGGGTAATTTAATACTTTTAGTTAAAAACCTTGAAAGGACCCATTGTAAGGAGAAAAGCATAAGAGGATAAATTAACAGACATGCAAAATAACTTAGGGTTGGCTTTGTAGAGCAAACCCCAAACATTGCCTTTAAAGTCGAAATCTTCAAGACTGGCCTTTTGAAAACAAAAAGGTTACATACCATAGTGAGAAGGAAAGATTTTTTTTTAATTAGTGAAACACCATGAGGTACAGTTGTAGACTTACAAACTTTTGTGCTTGGGTTTCAGTTATATAATGATCGAGTACCCATCCCTCCACTGGTGCCCATTCTCCACCACCAATGATCCTAGTAGCCCTCCCAACCCCATACCCCATCCCTCACCCCTTCTCTGTGGCAGGGCATTCCCTTTTGCTCACTCTTTCCTTCAGGGTCTTGTAGTTTGCAATAGAGGTATTGAGTGGCCATCGTGTTCAGTCTATAGCATACTTTCAGCATGCATGTCACATCCCAAGCTAATCCTCCAAACATCCTTTACTTGGTGTTCCCTTCTCTATCTGAGCCTTTCCCCCCAGCATGTGCTGCCAGCTTCCAAGCCCTGGAGCAGACCTCCTGGTACTTATCTCAACTATTCTTGGGTGTTCGACTCCCATTCTGTTACTTCATATTCCCCAGATGAGTGCAGTCTTTCTATGTCTGTCACTCTCTTTCTGGCTCATTTCACTTAGCATGATACTTTCCATGTAGAACCACTTGTACGCAAATTTCATGACTTGATCTTTTCTAACAGCTGCATAGTATTCCATTGTGTAGATGTGCCAAAGTTTCTTTAACCAGTCATCTGTTCTCAGGCACTTGGGCTTTTTCCAAATTTGGGCTATTATGAACAGTGCAGCAATGAACATAGAAGTGCAGATGTCATTTCAACTGTATGAGACGCAAGAATTATTGAAGAACAGGCTGAATTTGAGAGTAGTTGGCTGGAGGCATGAGGATGGAAGGAATGTGGAAAGACTGGAGAGCTCTGGTCCCAGAAACCTGGGAGACTGACTTAGCAACCATGATCACTGAACATTGCCTGCCATTCAGCATGCACTGAACTAGATGTTTCTACTGTGACTGTGCCCAGTGGTAGTTTGCTAAGTCTTTGGATATGGGGTGTGGTGGAGGGAGGATATCTTAAATTAAATGCATTTGAAATATCAACTGCACACCATGAGTAGTGATAGTCATTTAGATTCCTTTAGAGTCAGGCAAACTAGCCGTGAATCTGACAACAAGATGGATAAATTATTATCTTGACAACTCAAAATCTGGCAAAAACGAGAGACAGTAATGACAGAAACAGGTCAGGCTCAGATTGAGCCAGAGCTAAGTAACAAATATTTCTAGTGTTTTATGCAAAACACTAGTATTTTATGCAACCACTCTTCTTTCAGTTCAGTGTAGCTTAGAAACATTAAAAGCAGTCTTATATGACTTTGAAGGAATTCAAGAAAGCTGTGAGAATACTCAGAAGTAGAGAATCAATGAGTAGAGATGGATTTATGTTCATTTTTTAAGACCTACTATAATCTCAGACCTCAGATTTTGTCTTCAGAGTGACATAAACCTAAGAACCTTTCCCAGCATTGGAAACACTTTTTTCTTCTTCAATCTCCAAAGCAATTCTTCACCCTCCACCTCCTGAACCACTCCGAATCACTTTTAAAACAATACTAGCATTGCCTTCCTTTGTAGTCACACAGAACCTTACAACTGCCTTCTCAAAGTCATCTTACCCTTTCCTTTCTAAACAAAGTCACAAATTGTTTGGCCAGTTGGTTTCTTCTTCCAGGAAATGTGTCTCACTGAACAAATCATAGCAATCCCTTTTCTTATTTAGGAATGAACATGTGACACAATCTGAAGTACTAAGAAATGAGGAGGAATCTATTAGAGGATTTCTAGGAAAGATTTCCCAGCATTAAGAAAATAAAATCTGTATGTGAAAAATTATGGGAAATTAGTTATTTTTCTGCTAAAGAGAGCCATGATTGTGTGTGTTTGGAATTGGGATAAAAAATCATGAAACTGCATAGGGTATTAATCAAAGAGAACCGAACCAAATGATGACTACAAAGTAGAAAGATAGAAAGACAAACATCCTTGATGTTAGGGAGGCTAGTGAATCAATAAAACCAAGTTCCTCATTTGCAGACTTCTAAATATTCTCATTGTTTAAGCAATCTTTACCTGAATTTTCTAGCTTCCTCATGCAGACAGAGGAATGCATAGTAACTGATAAATAAATCTGTGTTTCTATATCCTATTAGGTTTCATAATAAGCATCTTTGTTATTGCTCTCAATGCCTGCTACATGCCAGGTGTCAATAAATGTTGGTTCCCTGAGGTAGATGCATGGATGGATAGATAGATATGCCACATCTTAATACTAGCTGCATTCTCTCCCTAAACAAATTGCATAGCTACCCACCCAGGTGCACACACAGAAATCTATTTTAGATGTTTCCGTATTCCCTTCTCTCCTTATTCAAGTTTGATTCATTTGGGGCAAGCAAGATATAATAGTGGATAAGAGTCTTGCCTGTACACTGATGACCAGGGTTCAATACTTGGCATCTAGGTAGTCCCCCTGAGTGATCACCCCTCCAGGAGTGATCCTGGAATAAGTTCTGATCAAAGTCAGGTGTGCCCCCACCAAAAAAGTAGTTGATTCATTTTGTCTTTTAGATTAATCTCAAATTCATTCCCTTCTTTTCATCCTTACCATATTTTGTTTCAAGTTACTATCATGTATTAACTGAATTACTGCAGTAACCTTCTAATTAGCTTGCTGAAGCTTTTCATATCTCTTCTTCAACACAAAGGAACTCTTCAAGATGTTAGATTTTTCCACCTCCATCTGTGAATATTGGATAAAGAATAAGTTCCCACAAGTCTGAAACACCTGGGGCCTCTACTCTTCTAGTCTACCTCTTGCCCTTACTATTCTAGGCAGACAGGTCTTTTACTGATTCCTTGATATGTTTTGAGGTAGTATGTACTTATCTCTCTGAAAGTTGCCTCTTCCAGCACCCCTTCACAAGTACATGCCCTGTAAAAAAAAGTAAGGTGGAATTCATGCACAATTCAATCAGCTAATCAGTGGCTGAATAAATAGCAGTACTCCTACATAAAAAAAAAAAAAACCAAGTACATGCCCGGTGTAATTTATCTGACATTTTCAGGTAGGTCTTCCCTTTCCAAAGTAAGCCATTCCTCTACTCCCAACTAGGTGGTCCTTCCAATTGTGCATTTAGCTAACACCATGTACCTCTCTGTCATAGCCCGGATGGCCATCCAAATTAAGATGGTTTTGATAGTCAGTGGACAAAAAGTATTAAATTCTCTGAAACAACAAAACATTATGTTATCCTACAATTTATCCTTGCCTTTTCACTTATTATTGTATTCATCTAAATTTTGCTTTTGGAGAAAAAAATGGATGAATCTTGAGATGACTGTGTCAAGTGATTTAAGTAAGGAAGTGAAAGACAATTACCAGATGTTTCACACATATGTGTGATATAAATAACTGGACTAGAGAGATAGCATAGCCTGAGCCAGGTTCAATCCCCAGTACAACATTTGGTCCCTTGAGCCTGCCCTGGAGTGATCCCTGAGCACTGTCAGGTTTGAACCCAAATCACCACTTCATAGCTTTATAAATAATTAATGCAAATAAACTGGCAAAGAAAAAAATTGGCAGCAAAATTGTTTCTTATACTCAGTAAAAATTATGGTGGTTATGAAACAGGAAGGGGGAGGTAGTGGGAGGAATGGGAGGAAGGGTTGTTCCAAGAGAGCATTGAAACTGGAACATTAGCAGTGGGTGTAGTGTGGGGGGTATGTGGCTATACTCCTGAAATTCTATAGTATTGTCAGCCAATGAAACATCAATTTTTAGACTTATAGAAAGACAGCAATGCATACAGTAAAAGTAAGAAAAATAATGTCTGCCACTCTGACAATCCCACATTGGATTCTTCATCAGGTATTTTGGCTAGCAATTAATTAATGTCTTGCCAATGAGAGTTTGTCTTGGAAAAAAGGAGACAGTAGGACTTTTCAAAATTTCCTCCAGGGGTATGGTGCCCTGGAGGACAGCAGGTCAATCTGTACCTGTGAGGCGAGTGCATCAGCAGCCTGATGGCATCTTCACTCCCAGATACCCCAAAACTGCTGCTGGGCCTTTGGCCAGACCCCAAAAACTTGGGGCAAAGTTTACCAAGAAAGTAAAAGGCCAAATGTTAGGTATGTGGGAGACACACCCACAGACCACCTCCGGCTCAGCTATATAATTGGAGACATGACCTTTCTGGTTCCTGCTCGACTGCTTAATGGCCATGATCCCAGAGACTCAGAAACAAATCTCGAAACCCAGTGGCTTTTGGCAGAAATGCGTCCGGTCCCTGCAGTAGGTTACCGGCGCCAGGCCACCCCAGGTGAGAAAAGGTTTCGTGTCTTGGCCTCTCCCCTTAGCGACCCTGTGGCCATCATCTTCCAGAGGCCACTGTCCAGTCAGGTTAGAGCCCATAGTGATGAGACACATGGGGCCTCACAGGATAGGGGTGGAGGACGGGGACGCTTTCCTCCCCGTCCCAATGAGACCCTGAGTCATCACCCACAAATGGCCTCTCTGGCTCCTGATGAAGCTGCTTAATGGCCATGATCCCAGAGACTCGGTAATAAATCTCGAAACCCAGTGGCTTTTGGCAGAAATGCATCCGGACCCCACAGTAGGTTACTGTCGCCAGACCACCCAAGGGGGAAAGGGTGCTGTCCCTTCGCCTGCTCCCCCTAGGCGGCTGAGTGGCCATTGGACAGTCAGGATTGGCCCGCAGTGACAAGACACGCGGGGCCTCACGTGATGGGGCCCTTCCTCCCCACCCCAGAGAGATCCAAAGTCACCACCAACGAACGGCCTTTCTGGCTCCTGATCAAGCTGCTCAATGGCCATGATCCCAGATATTCAGAAACAAATCTTGGAATCCAACGGCTTTTGGCAGAAATGCATCTGGTTCCTGCAGTAGGTTACTGGCGCTGAGCCACCCCAGGTGGGAATAGGTTTTGTGCCTTGGCCTGTTCCCCCAGGTGGCCCAGTGGCCACCATTTGCCAGAGGCCATTGGACAATCAGGTTTGGGCCTGCAATGACAAGATACATAGGGCCTCATGGGATGGGGGTGGAGCCGGCCCTTTCCTCCACATCCCAACTAGACCCCGAGTCACCACCCACGAATGGCCTCTCTGGCTCCTGATCAAGCTGTTTAATGGCCATGATCCCAGAGACTCAGAAACAAATCTTGAAACCCTGCGGCTTTTGGCAAAAATGTGTCTGGTCCCTGCAGTAGGTTACTGGCACTGGGCCAATCCAGGTGGGAATAGGTTTCGTGCCTTGGCCTGTTCCCCCTGGTGGCCCGATGGCCGCCATCCTCCAGAGGCCACTGGAAAATCAGGTTTGGGCTCTCAGTGATGAGATGTGTGGGGCCTCATGGGATAGGGGTGGAATCGGCCCTTTCCTCCCATCCCAACAAGATCCCAAGTCACCGCCCATAAATAGCTTTTCTGGCTCCTGATGAAGCTTCTTAAAGGCCATGATCCCAGAGACTCAGGAACAAATCTCGGAATCCAGCAGGTTTGGGCAGAAATCCCTCCAGATTTAAGTGTTAAAATTTTAGAATTTCAAAATCGCGCAGCCACTACTGCAGCCACTCAACATCACATGTTATTCATAACCAGCAATAGAAAACATATTGTCTATTGTTGCATTTTCAGCCGATCTGAGTGTTGGGGTAAAATCCCAAACAATATTGGTGGGTCTGGTGTCAAAATATTGAATGTAATCAAAGGAGAGAGAGAGAGAGTAATGTGGAAATCATCTGCCCCACAGGTAGGGAAAGGGTGTGGAATGGAGATATACTGGGGATTTGGGAGGTGGAGAATGGGCACTGGTGAAGGTGCAGGTGTTTTATTGTATGACCGAGACTTAAGCCTGAGAGCTTTGTAACTGCTCTCATGGTGATTCAATAAATAAAATTATAAAAATTGAAAAAAAAAGTAAGGTGGAGTTCATGCCCAATTCAATCAGCTAATCAGTGGCTGAATAAATAGCAGTACTCCTACATAAAATAAAATAAAATATAAAAATTTCCTCCTAACAGGGCTGGAGCACTAGTACAGTGGAGAGAGCTTTTGCCTTGCATGCAGCCAACTGGGCTTTGATTCCCAGAATACCATATGGTCCCCTGAGGAACTGCCAGGAGTAATACCTGAGTGCAGAGTCAGGAGTAACCCCTGTGCATCACCGGGTGTGACCCAAAAAGTAAAAAAATTTTCCTCCGAAGTTATGTTAGTTCCTCTGTTTCTGTTCCAAGGTCAAGGCCTTCCTGATTTTCATTTCTTTCTAAAACCTAGCTCCAGGAAATATTCAGCTACTTAGCAATAGTTTCCAATTCTGCCAACATGTTAAAAATCATATTAATGCATATTAGCTTGCAAGAAATAAATGGAAATCTCAAGGTGCCTGAAATTAAGAGCTATAAGCTCATGATCTGATTCCGAAGCTTCCCCATGGGTGTTTGTCAAATGCAGCAGCAGCTAGTGGTAATGGTGTGAAAGTCTAATCAGGAAAGATATGAGACCCTAAATACCAAAGAAACTAAATAGGAACAAATACACCTTTATGAAGTTGGGATGTTGAGAAGAATGAATCTCAATAGTGAGAGGTGTAAAGAACAATCTCTGTGAACCTTAAGGAGAAGGTAATAAAACTTGCTGTTCTGAGTTATGGAAAAGAGAGAAATATTCCCAGATTTTTAAAAACAGGCTTTTCCATTGTGTTTTATTGAAGTTAGAACTCACACTGTCTGGCTTTGAGAACTGTCAAGATTAGAAATTTACATAAAAATTAGCCCTGGGACAATGATATTCCTGGAGCACCTGATGGAAGTGAGCAGAAATACTCCAAGGAGTGCCACGTCCACAGCCAGACTCTGCAGGATTGTCAGAGAGATTTTTAGCAAATTCACAATCCCAAATTCAGAAACAGCAGCCAGAAACCTGTGATAATAGAAGACACTCTCTGAGAAAGATGATGTCTTGAGCAGAGACTCTTTGGGAAACAGGTTTAAGGATGAAGATTTCCACGAAGTTTCTTTCTAAAACTACTAAGGAACACATACGAAGGAATGAAATAACGGTGTAGAAACCAGAGCTATAGCGAGCAGGTTGGAACACAGGGCTTAACTGAGTCCAAGGATCCAAGGATCTTTGGATTTGAATGGTCTGTTAGAATATTCCCAATTGGGACAATGAGACTGACCTTTGCATTTCAACATCAATTCGTCCCTAAGGGCATGCTGTCTCTGAGAAGTGGTTTCAACCTACAGAAGGACAAATCTGAGACCCAGAAGTGAGCATTAGCAGTGGGTGTGCCCAGCAACTAAGGAGGAAGGGAGCCTCTTCTGAAACTGAGGACCGCAAGAACTGAATGGCACAAGTCAGTGTCCACCACTGACTAATCCATGTTGGTTACTCAAATCCTTCTGCCTCTGTATTTATGCCCTGTTTTTTCCATCTCAGAAGAATGCCATCAGCTTTCCTAGTGATCTCAAAACCTCAGAAAAAATTTTAGGTGGTGGAGGGTGGGGCTTGCTTTGTTTTTTTTTTGTTTGTTTGTTTGTTTTTTGGTTCTATTTTATTTGGGGGTGGGGGATACCTGGAAGTGTTTAGTATGTAGTTCTGGCTCTGCACTCAGGAGTCGCTCCTGGTGCTGCTTAGGGTACCATATTAGGTTTCCTACCTTCTGTACTGTCAGTGAAAGAAAAAAGTATTGCAAAATTAACTGAAGCTGCTGCTGCAACTAGTTTTAAGACCACAACTAGTTTCCATCAACTCCAATCCTTACTACCCTTTCTAGAGGCTTTTCACTATTGCCTAGTATTTCTTACGGTCTTAGTAACTAAACCACATACCCCACTACAGTGCCACCAGGAATCCCTTACAGTACAGGAAACTTCAGAAATAAGTTTCCAGGATCACACTATACATCCATAGGACAACCCCAGGATTTAAATTCATAACAGTATAACGGAGGAAGGGACAAAGAAAATTAGAAAATAGCTAGTAAACAATAAATGGGTTATAAAATTCTAATACCTACGTAAAGATGAGCAAATACATTCTGATAACTTCAAAAAATAAGAAACACATATATAAGCAGAATAAAAGTTTGCTTTGTTTAAAGCACTCACAGAGCTTAACAGCAAGGGAAAAAAATAATTCCATCAAAAAATGGGGAGAGGAAATGAACAGACACCATCCTGAAGAGGATATGTGAACAGCCAGTAGGCACATGAAAAAGTGTTACTTATTATTGTGGTAATACAAATCAAATCAAAATGACAGTGAGATATCATGTCACACCAAAGAGAATGCATACAGCAAAGTGGAAATGATCAATGCCAGCAGGAACATGATGGAAAAAGAACCCTCATTTACTGTAGTTGGAAATGTTGCCTATTTCAGTCTTTATGGTGAACAGTATGATGATTTCTCAAAAAAGTAAGACACAACTTATGTATGACCCAACTTTCGACTTCTTGGCATTTGCCCTCCAAACGCAAAAGCATTAATTTAAAAATATAAGTACACAATTATGTTCATTACAGCACTTAATATAATAGCCAATATATAGAAACACTCTAAAAGTCCAGTGAAAGATGAATGGATAAAGAAACAGTGGTATATATGATATATGGAATACCATCTGTAAGAAAAAAACAAAATCATGTATGTTAATGAATACTAAGCAAAATAAGTAAGAGAGAAAAGCAAATACTGAATGATCTCTCATCTTTGGTATATAGAGTAACAAATCAAGGGAATAGCAAGCATCAAACAATGGCAAACCCTTGGCCTTGGATTACAAAACTGATATTTCCAAGCAGTGGGGAGAAGAAAGGGATGAGTAAAAAATTGGGTTAGAAGTGACTAAAGGACAGTGGTAGGTCTTGGAGACTTAATTGCTGGGGGAAGTATAGTCATTTGTACATCAATACTTGACACTCTTTTAACCATGTTACCTAAATGACAGTAATTTTTTTTTCCTTTATGGGTTACACCCGGCAAAGCACAGGGGTTAATCCTCAGGAATTACCCCTGGCGGTGTTCAGGAGACTATATGGGATGCTGAGAATTGAACCTGGGTTGACCGTGTGCAAGGCAAACACCCTACCCACTGAACTGTTGCTCCATTCCCAACAACAATAATTTTTTTAAAGATAAGAGCAAGTCTTTACAGTAAACCGTATTTTAAAAATAATTAAAAATTGTTTTTGATGAAGGTAGAACTTACAATGATGGAAATAGAATCAAATGTGTATATAATCACAGTGAACACAAATAGATTAAATTCAACAACTGAAATATATAGTTGAGTTGTATTTTAAAATAGGTTTTAAAAAAGAAACACCTAATGTTATAGCTTGATGGCATGCCTCATTTGGATTGATCCACCAAGTTTTGGGCTGAATTTTGCTTGACTCCTCTGGTGAGTCTCATATTATAATAACTGAGTTATTTGCTTTCCTCAGTAAATCTCTTCTGTTATCTGGTCGGATTTTGGTGGCAACGGTGGTGAAATTTCATTTTGAAATCTGTAGCACCTATGTGGTAGTTTCAGAACTTGGGTCTCTGACAGGTAGAGACAGCGACAAATAATCCAAAAATTAGTTTCTCTGTTGGATTTTATTTCATTTGTCTATCTTCATTTGTCTTACATTTATTATAATTTTGCCGGCATATCAGATTTAAAATTAAAATGAGTTCTGGTCTTTTTCTAAAAAATATTTAAAAATAAAAAAATAAACATAATTGCATAGAAAAATAAGAATTTAGGAACAAGAAGAATGTATTAGATTTTTATCTAAGGATAGCTACTATTGTTATACGTATTAAATAAATCATATTCTAAGGTAAGATATACTTTTATGGGTAGAAAGGTATTTATAAAGGTATATTATAAAATATAATATTTTTATATTTATATAAATATTGTCTAATTGATGGAAGCAGACAGGGCAGGGTAGGGTGGGGCTTCTGATTAGAATCCCTTTGTGGATTCTAATTGTGCACAGGAGACCCACCCTACCCAGATAAATACCCCACTGGCAGACTTCCACTCTCGACACTACTTCCACTACCCAGCCTTCGCCACACTCCAGGACGCTTTCGGACCCGCGCGGCCGCAAGCGGCCGCGCGCCACATCATAAGACACTAAATACCCATCTTCTGGAATTGTTGTAACATATTTGATAGGATTCAAATATGGTAACACCTACAAGAGTGATTAGAGGTCACCCCAAAAGCATCTATCCCTCTCGGAAAGACTGGCAAGCTACCAAGAGTATTCCGCCCGCACGGAAGAGCCTGGCAAGCTATCCGCTGTGTATTCGATATGCCAAAACCAGTAACTACAACTGGTCTCATTCACCTCACCCTGAAGGCTTCACCGACATGGCAGCACTGAGAAGGATGAGAAAGGAGAGGCCGACAAAATCTCAAGGCCGACCTAGGCTGCCACAACGAAGGAAGACAAAAATGATAGCATGTACTTTCAATGCACGTACGCTAGCATCAGATGCATCCATCGAGGACCTGATGGTACAAGCGCGAATGATCAAGTACGACATCATTGGTCTGACCGAGACAAGAAGGCACGAATCTCACCATGCCGTTTTCGACACTGGAGAAGAATTGTTCCTCGGAACATGCGATAAAAGAGGTGTTGGAGGCGTCGGTGTCCTTGTCAACACAAACTTGGCCAAGAGCATTGATTCATTCGAATGCCTAACAACCCGAATCGGACGTTTACATTTGAATAGATGTGGCTCACTGCCTTCAGTTTCTATCTTCGTTGTCTATTCACCAACATCTCATTATGATGAAAGAGAAATCGAGAAGTTCTACATGGAGCTAGAGAAGTTCTATAAAGAAGACCACACCTTCTACAAGATCATTGTGGGTGATTTTAATGCCAAGATAGGACCAAGAAGATCAGCTGAAGAACTTCACATCGGGACCCATGGCCTAGAATGGAACGAACAGGGTGAGCGACTGTCTGAGTTCATCATGTCGACCAAGACCATCCATGGTAACTCACAGTTCCAGAAGGCAGAATCTAAACGATGGACATGGGAGTCTCCCGGTGGACGATTCCACAACAAAATAGACCACATCATATTCAATCGACGGTTTTACCTGACTGATGTCGCTGTTGTCCCAAAATTTCGAACGGGATCGGACCACCGTCTCCTTCGTGCAAAATTCTACTTCACAGAGCGGGGAGAAAGGGCTGCAAAGTTCAAAAAGAGAACTCCCAGAATGACCACCAACTGGGAACTCTTTGGTACTATTGCGGCAACATGGGAAGATGCCATTGTTGACAACATTGACGAGGAATACGATAGACTGGTTCAGCACCTCCATGAATGTGCGAGGAACGCCAAGAGAGAGATAGCCACAAAAAGTCGCCTATCTTGAGCTAATTCGCCAGCGTGGTTTGGCGCATGCCTCAGGCAACCGCAAGCTAACGTCCGAGCTTGCAAAGCAGTGCAGAGATGCGATCAAGGAAGACCTCAAAGAGAGAAGAGCAGAAGTACTGGTAGATGCGGCAGAAGCTGGGAAAAGTATTCGTAACGCCCGCCTGTCCTTTGCCAACTATAAGACCAAGATGACTGCCCTCCGACGTCCTGATGGATCCATCACATCCTCCAGAACGGCAATGGAGAAGATTATCCATGACTTCTACTCAAATCTCTTCGATAGCCATGTCCACTTGCCGACATACCAAATTCCAGAGGATGAGTATGTCGTTCCCAATGTTCTCCCTTCCGAAATCCGACACGCCATTTCATCGGTAAAGAAACAAACAGCACCTGGCCCAGACAAGGTCAGACCTGAACACCTGAAGAACCTGCCGTCAGTACTCATCAATACACTGGCTCGGCTCTTCACTCACTACCTGTCTGAATGCAAGGTTCCGTCCCAATGGAAAACCAGCAGGACCGTACTACTGTTCAAGAAGGGAGACATCCATGACATTGGCAACTATCGCCCGATCTGCCTATTGTCTGTCATCTACAAGTTGTTCACTCAAGTCATCCTGAATAGGATTGGCAGAACACTAGATGAAGGACAACCATGCAAGCAAGCAGGGTTCCGCAAAGGATTCAGCACCATCGACCATATCCACACGATAACCAAGCTCATTGAGGTTTCTCGGGAGTTCAAGATGCCGCTCTGCTTAACATTCATTGATTTAAAGAAGGCCTTTGATTCTGTTGAGACGGAAGCGGTCATTGAAGCCCTAGCCAATCAGGGCATTCAAGCCCAATACATCAGGATCCTCCGTGAGCTGTATTGCAGATTCACTACCAGGATCTCACCATTCTACAAAGAAGTGATCGTTGATGTCAAGAGAGGGATGCGGCAGGGTGATACCATTTCACCGAAACTCTTCAGTGCCACCCTCGAGAACATCATGCGACGACTGGAATGGGAAGGAATGGGAGTGAAGATAGATGGTCGGCAACTACACCACCTCCGCTTTGCTGATGACATTGTTTTAATAACACCAAACATCAGCCAAGCCGCACAAATGCTGGCCGACTTTGACCATGAGTGTGGAAAGGTAGGACTACAGCTGAATCTTACGAAGACAATGTTTATGAGAAACAGCCTCGTTCCTGACGCCCCATTCGCTCTCAATGGAACGACCATCTCCGAATGCAACAGCTATGTGTACCTAAGTCGGGAGGTCAACATGACAAATGACCTGGCACCCGAGCTGCACAGGAGGAAGAGAGCGGCTTGGAACGCCTTCAAGAACGTCGAAGAAATAGCTAAGAGGACGAAGAACCTCCGGCTCTGGGCACATCTCTTTGATTCCACTGTTCTTCCTGCATTAACATATGCCTCAGAGACCTGGGCCCTACGCAAACAAGATGAGAACGCCATTCAGGTCTCCCAAAGAAGAATAGAAAGAGCTATGCTTGGAATATCACGTTTCACTCAAATGAGAGAACGAATCCGGAGTTCTGACATCCACCGACGATCAAGGATCAGGGACGCTGTCTCATTTGCCAAGGTGTCGAAAATCAGATGGGCTGGTCACGTAATGAGATTTAAAGACGACCGTTGGACTAGAGCTGTTACTGATTGGATTCCATGGGATGTCAAGAGACTGCGTGGCCGCCCACCTACCAGATGGTCAGACTTCTTCGTCAAGATCATGAACGATCGGTTTGAGGCCCTTCATGTTCCCGAGCGAACAGATGCCATTGGGCTACACTAGCACGCGACAGGGACAAATGGAGACGTTACTGGCGCCCGCTTGAGCAAATCGACGACTAACGGGAAGTTAAGTGATTAAGTGATTGTCTAATTATTTATAGACCTCTTATTGTCTAGTTCTTGCTCTCAGAGAACCCGGCAAGCTATTGAGAGTATCTTGCCCACATATATACCTGACTGGGAATATCTGTAAAGGTGATTAGAGACTGCCCCAAGAGCCTCCATCCCTCTTGGAGAGCCCGGCAAGCTACCGAGAGTATCCCACCTGCACGGCAGAGCCGTGACATACTCGATATGCCAAAAACAGTAACAATGATGGCCCTCATTCCCCTGGCCCTGAAAGATCCCCCAGTATGTTATTGGGCTACACTAGCACGTTACAGGGATAAATGGAGATGTTACTGGCACCCGCTCTAGCAACTCGATGAACAACGAGGTGATGGTGATAGTGATAGTGACAATGATATTATAAAAAGGTATATTATTTTTTAAAATATAGGTTCTGAATCTGTATGTAGCAACACAGATTCAAAATGTAAAAAGAATTTCCCAGGTTTGCAGAGGCCTCTCCACAGTGCTGCATTTTCTGAGAGATTTTTCTTTCACGTTTATAATCTCAGCGAAACAAACAACCAAAAAAAAAAAAACCTGTTTTTAAAGGAAGAAAAGGAAAAAAGATCAAGTTTAAGAAAGTGATTGTTGGATCAATTTAATCCTAACTATTCAGAAGCAGGGTTAATTTATAAATACACTCTAGAAAATGATTAAACAGATCCTTTTTATCTCGTTAAGTTTGTTTGCCAAGTACAGCTGTGTTTATGAAGCTGAATTTTTGCTTACTGATTCTAGGAAGTAAATTGAGTGAACGGACTGTGGGATTGAGCTGAAGTTTCAGAAAGAAATAGAAAACCTTAACCAATTGTCAAAGAATCCTGCATCAAGGTAGCTTTTCCAGGTGAATTTCTGTGAAATTGAAAGAACTTTCTAGAACTTTGGACAAGCTGACAACTTCATCACAAAGCTATATGCCAGAAATAGAAAATAATATTTAACTATGCTGTTTGTCTTTTTATTCATTTCCTTTGCTTGGCTGGGAATTTTTCCTTTAATTAAAATAAATCTCAGTGCATGGCTTATACAATCATAGTCTCAAATCAAAAGTCTTCCCCTAGGACTAAATTTGCAAGAGAACCACATATTTCTAGTCTTCAATAACTGTTTACAAAGTCAGATAATCTCTTCCCTCTTACTTGCATTCTTCCCCTTCTTTATGTCTCCATGACTTTCTCACCCATTCTTACTTGTCCTTTTTCAAATGAAAGGGAAAGGGAATAAATTAATCAGGGCTTAAATCAGGCAGGATTTTTTTAAACTGGTAATACTGTGACAGGATGATGAGGAGGTGGAGAGAGAGGGGAGGAGGGGAGGAGAGATGAAGGGGTGAGGGCAAGACAGAAAGAAAGAGGGAGAGAGAGAAAATGAGTGAACACAGAGGCTTGGAGGGGGAGTTGATAGATTTGCTCCTGATGGCCTCACGAAAGGGGAGATTTGGCTGCTAAATTTGACCTTGCTCCCAAGTAATTGATGAGACGTAACATTATCATCAGAATAATGGTAATGAGCTATAGATGCAGACTCTGCCTGTGGAGATTGCAGACAAAATAGACTTTAAGGCAAAATGCATTATTCAGACTAAAAAGACTCATTACATAAATTTCTGTTAGGAAAGCTTTGGTGGGGTTTCTTGATTGCAGGGAGCTCAGTTCCTTCACATCTGAAGAGCAGAAATATTCAATAGGAGAAAATAGAAGGTCCTTGACTACATTTGGTGGTGATATCTGCACTTTCCGTCTCCTTTCTCTTGTCATCCTAAAGACCTGATTTCCACTAGTGCCTGGAAATTAGGCTCAACATCAAGTTCATTATTAGGCTCTGTCTTAGTTACACTTTAGGTGCCCCTTTTTCTGACACTTGAAAATGCCAAATAGTCTCCTAGTTGTGGTTTTAGAATAAATTAACTTTGTCTCTGCTTTCTGTACAAACTTAAGAATTTCCCGTTGAAAAAGGTTTCTCGTGTTTTTATCTACAATCACCTGACTAGACATTTCACCGTTAAGGCATTTCATTGCTGACCTCTAGTTGTCTTGTTAAACGGAATTTCACTCATGAATCTTTGAAAAGCTCTGCCTCTGGAATTTTGGGTTATCCTTCGGAATGTTCTTACTGACTTTGGAAGTAACTACTCACTGCTGTTGGATTTTTTTCATGTTTGGCAGCAGTCTTTCTACTGGTGTCTACCTTCTATTGATTTATGGTAATAGTTGACCAGACCCCTTCCTTTCTGTCATTTACAAGTTAACCTCCTTTGTTGAGATTTTTCTAAAAGAGGCATACAAGACATAAGCACAGATAACCTTGTAAATTCAAAGGCTAAAAATCCCACTGAATTAAAGTGCTGTAAATCAGGGTTTGAGAGATAGGTGCTTGCTTTGCATGTGACAGACCCTAGTTTGATTCCCAACATGGCATATGGTCCCCTAAACACTAGCGGGGTGATCTCTCAGCATTGCCAGGAATGCTCCTTCTTCAATGCTATAAAACTGAAGGTGCTGGAACTTGACTGTAACAAATATTTAAACATATGGTATAGTTCTTGTTGTCTCACACGATGTCATTGGTTGCCAGGGATCTTTTTCTGTGAACCTGGGTTTGCTACATCTCTTTCCAGAGCAGTGCCTTCAGATTTGGGTGTGTATAAGAATGGTGCAGCATGGAGGTTGGAAATAGACTTCCAGGCCCTACCCCAAGCTGATGACTCCGTGAATTTGGGGGCCAGGGCCCTAGAATCTATATTTTAACTAGTTCTGAGATTTTAAACCACTAATATGGATCACTTTCCAACCTGCATGAAACATGGTAAAGAGAGAAACATTCCATCAAATTCCAGCTGGGTGTTGATGTTGACCTCTGACCTAGCACTTACTGCTAGGCCCTGCTTTTCTCCTGATGAACCAAAACAACTTCACAGATCGTGGACATCAGACAAAGCTATTCAATTACCATGGTAGATCCAGACAAACAAGACCACCTTGAGATGACATCCTGAACCCAGGTGCACAAGAGCAGTGTCCAAACATCAAAATATTAAGAATTCCTCATATTCCAGCTAATATGAGTGCCTGAGACCACTTAACCAGCTATATCTATCCTCAGTCTCTGCTAGCCTCATAGATTTTATGTGTTGAGATATATAGTTTCCCCTGTCTCCACAGAGCATCCACTCCTAGAGTAAACCTTCTCCAAAATCACCCAACAGAAACTCAAGTCCTATAGGAAATTCATCATACTCTCTTGCTGAAACACCTCCATAGTTTTCCCAGCATGCATTCTTTTTGTTCAACAAGTGATAAATACAACATGTTCAGGTACAGCGGTGTAACTGGTAGGTTTTTGCTGGAGGACATTGACAAGGCTCATGAGCTAGACCCAACACTTCATTCTTTTGGCCAAGATGTGTTGACCAATTGTGGCTACTAAGCCCCTCAGGGACTTATGCTATTCTTGAGTATCTGAGCTCCCTACCATGACATTATCTGGATACTTTTATGCACCATGATCAACAAAGGATGGTCCTTTCAATGAGGATTGAGGAATAGATAGAGAAATTGAAGAGGTACTTTCATAGAGGATAATAAACCAACAGGGACTAGTAAGAGCTCAGAGCTATTACTTCCCATAACCTCTCTTTATCCTTGTCTGAAGGAGCAGGAGCAACGAGAGGTTACTAGAGTCTAAGAAAGTCAAAGGAAGAGCCCTCGAATAGATGGGACAGCCTTTGGGAAAAAGAAAAGAGAAAAAGTTGATTTACAGACAAGCTGGAGCAACAGATCCACTGACTTCACTCTTCTCTCTCTTTCCATCTCTTTCCCAATGTTTCTGCAAACCAATAAAAACTAGGAGCAAAAAAACTCCCTGCGCCATCTATCATGCAGTCTAGAGTCAGAGCAAGGTGGAACCGGAGTAGCAAATGGAGAACAGGAAGCATACTTATTAAGAGTCCATTCTATTTATCCACAAGCCAATGCATGTTTATGAGCTGGGCTGTAGATCAATGATGTTATGTAAGCCAGCAAAACCTGCATTTGAAAACAGTTCTTGACCCTATAAAAACTATGTTGAGTGCTTTGAAAATTGGAATAACTACAGGAACAAACAAATGTCTGTGCTTATTATGATATACCAATACATTGCTTTAAGTGCTTGGGTATATTGTACGATGCCCTTATTGCTGTAACAAATTGAGTGGCTTTAAAGAATACAGATTCAGGACTGGAGATAGTATAGGGCTTAAGATGCTTGTCTTGTATCTTGCCAACCCAGGATTCAAATCCCCAGCACCACATATGGTCCCCAGAGGACTTCCAGAGGTCATTCCTGAACACAGAACCAGGAATATCCCCCAAGCACTGGCAGAAATGGCCCAGACTGGCCTCCCCCCAAACACACACACACACACACACACACACACACACACACACACATACACACAGTCCCATTCTCTAACAATACTAGAGTGAGAACTCTCATTGATAAATGGATCTCATGGAACTAAAATTATAGAGTCAGCAAGTCTGCATTCCTTCTGGAGGCTTTAAGGAGAATTCATTCCTTATCTTTACCAGCTTTAGAGGTTACCCACATTCCTTGACTTGGGTCACCTTCCGTAAATCACAATCAGTTCAATGTCTACTTCCATCATCCCCTCTTCTTGAGCTCTCCTGCTTCTCTCTTTCTCTTCTTTTCCTTTCAAGGTTACACTTAAATAATTGCTTCTAATTTCCCTATCAAAATATTTACCTAATTGCATCTACAAAGTCTTATTTGTCAGGTAAATTAAGATACTTGCAGATTCCAGGGATTAGGACAAGTATTTCCTACAAATGAGGGCATTCTCCTATAGCAGTACAATTCATCTACAAAAATGAGAACATCCACATTAGTGCTGTCTGACCTAATTGGCACTTCTAGCTACTCTTCAGACCCTATTCAGGTCTTAATTGTTTTCTCAATAATGTTCTTTATAGTAAAAAAAAAATATTCCATTTTTAACCATAGATTGTATCTAATTGTCATGTCTCTTCAGTCTGATTTGTTCTAGAGTAGATAGGCCCTTGATCTTTTCTTGACTTTATGGCCTTGGCAGTTTTGAATATCATGACCTATAATTTTCTAGAGTGTTCATTAATATGATTCTTCATTGTTTTATCCAGAAATAGCAGGCAGTGGTGAAGTGATGTTGTGGTCTCTCCAATACATTTTGTCATCTATTGCACAGATTTTAGTTGACCTATTATTGATGGCAATCACTTTATCACTGATTAAGGTGGGATCAAAGATTTCTCCATTGTAAAACTACTCTTTCCATCTCACAATACAGAGACTAGCACACATCAAAAAGAACAACCAACCCAAAAAAAAAGAAAAAGGAACAACCAGTGCTGGCCTGTATGTGCAGAGAAAGAGACTCTCATTTACTGCTGGTGGAAATGCCAATTGGTCCAGCCTTTTTGGAAAAAAAATAGACATATCTCAAAAAATTAGAAATTGAGCTTCCAGACGACCCAGCGATATCATTCCCTGGAATTTACCATAGTGGCCCAAAAACACAATGCAGAAAAGTCATCTGCACTGCTACATTCGTTGCAGCACTGTTCACAATAGCCAGAATCTAAAAAAAAAAAAATAATAAACAAACCAAGCGCCTGAGAACAGATGAGTGAATAAAGAAACTGGTACATCTACATAGTGGAACACTGCGCAGCTGTTATAAAAATGAAGTTATGAAATTTTCTTATACATGGATGGACATGGAGAGTTCCATTCTGAATGAAATGAGTCAAGGGGAGAGGGACAAACATAGCATAAGTGCACTCGTTTGCAGGATATGAAAAAAATTGTAGTATGTCCGATTCAAGTTCGATTCCTCCACCCCTTTCGGAGAGGCCGGCAAGCTACCGAGAGTATCGAGCCCGCACGGCAGAGCCTGGCAAGCTCCCCGTGAGGTATTCGATATGCCAGACACAGTAACAACAAAGTCTCCAACGGAGACGTTACTGGGCCCGCTCGAGCAAATCGATGAACAACGGGAGGGCCTTTATGTTAATAGTACCAAAGACAGTGGAAACAAGGGCTAGAACTGGCCAATAGTAAGAAGCTTGCTAAAAGGAGGGATTGGGAGTCAATTAGGACAGAGAAGGAACTACCATGACAATGATAGTTGGCAATGATCAACCTGTACAAAAACTGAGTGCTAAAAGGAGATAAAGTCCTATGTATGATACCCTTTCAGTAACGGTACTGCAAACCATAGTGCCTAAAAGGACAATGAGAGAAAAGGAGAGACAGACAGACAAAGAGAGAGAAAAAGAGAGAAAAATTTTCTTTCATGGAGGCAGGCTGGGGTGGGAAGGTGGGCGAGTCACGGTGGTAGCAGAAGAGAACCGGGGGCATACACTGGTGAAGAGATGGGTGTTGGAACATTTTATGACTGAAAACCAATCCTCAACAACTTTGTAACTGTGTAGCTCATGGCACTTCAATAATCTCTTACTTTTAAAAACCTACTCTTTGCCGCCTTACCTTTCCTTTCCTTTATTTGGGAAGGACATACCATGAAACTGTATAGATAACTTGTTCCTCTTCTACCTTTCAGCTCCTTTACACTTTCTTTATCGCCAAAAGAACTCATAAAATCCTGCTTCATTTGTGAATTATAATTTATAAATAATTGTTTTTATGTTTAAATCATTACTAACTTTGTCAGTATCATCCCCCTACTATTTTTTTTCTTTTTGGATCACACCTGGCGATGAACAGGGGTTACTTCTGGCTCTGCATTCAGGAGTCACTCCTGGCCGTGCTCAGGGGACCATATGGGATGCTGGGAATTGAACCCAGATTGGCCGCGTGCAAGACAAACGCCCTACCCGCTGTGCTATCTCTCCAGCCCCAAGATATACTATCTTTCTATATCCCAAACAGTCTTTCATTCTTTGAGCACTTCTCTTTTTCATTTTTTTTTTTTGTCAGAAGATGCTTGGAGCTCATCTTGTGGTTTCTCTGTCCCAAACCTAGAGTCACCCATTTCTCCAAGGAGCTTTAAACCTTTTTACTGAGAAATGGGATTAGAAACAAAATCTAACCATCAGGTACACTCATTACTTTTTCTTGCAGAGTTTAGACCTAAGGAGTATATATTACATTCATACCTTTTCTATGTCTAGTTTTATTGAGCAACATGAATCATACTAATATCTTCAATTCCAAACCAAAATCACAAGGTTCTATGTAGTTTTCCCTTTCCATACTGGGTGAAGGGAGAGAAGGAACATTATTTTGCTTACCGCGCATATTATTCACTTATTTACACAAAAACTTTTAAAATTTAGGTGAAAAAATTGCCAGTTAGATACTTAATTGTTTTCAAACACTCTAGTACAGTAAATTTGAAGCCATTGAGGAAAAGATTATTTATCCTACTCTACTGGTAACTTTTCTATAAATTTAAATTACTTCAAAAGATTTTTTAAGTTTGAGCAAAAATAAGAATACAAAACTGTGCAGATCAATAAATTTTGACCTGAGGTGAAGAGATGGGACAAGGATAGGGTACTTGCCTTTCATGCTGTCAACCTGGGTTCCATTTCCAGCATAGCAAACAGTTCCCCTTGCCCTTTCAGAAGACATCCTTGAGAACAGAGCCAGGAGTAAACCCTAAGCACTGCCAGGTGTGGTCTAACCCTCCTCACCAGTAAAATTAAACTATGATTGTCAGAACGTGCATAGAGAGCCCCGTAACTCAATTGTGGTAAAATATTAATGTTTTTCCGAAGTAAGGGGGAAAGAAGCAAAGGAAGAGATGGCATTTTAATTTAAGAAGGAAAAAAACTGAGACAGTCAATGTATGCTGCCTTATCTTTAACAATATGGTCTGGAGGTTCAGACAGAGTTAGTGTATTACTTCATTCATCATTTATATTTAACACTCGGGAGCTGGAGGATTTTGTGTAGGTCGTCATTGGGCATTAGCCATCAATAAGTCAGAACATATTAACTTAAAACTAATCATTGGATTAATTTTTAAGGCTTACTCAGCCCCATTCAATGAAAGGAACACAGAATTAAATGTGATGATCCATAGGGATCTCTAAGATTTCAAGTCCCTTAGTTAATGGGCAGAAAAACCCAAGTTCAGAGCGGTTAAGGATTCAGTCAAGGTTTCCAGCTATTGAGCATCAGTACTAAGAAATACTCA
Source organism: Sorex fumeus (assembly GCF_029834395.1). Lineage (NCBI taxonomy): Eukaryota > Metazoa > Chordata > Mammalia > Eulipotyphla > Soricidae > Sorex > Sorex fumeus. The sequence goes on from NW_026606072.1 coordinate 12,736,708, forward strand.
GGTGCCCATAAATATCAGCAATGACATGCCAGAATCAACTTGTGTGCTCCTGTTTTACGGAGCAACAGACTTTATCAAGTGACAATGAAAACTATCTCCAAGCATTAGGATAGGAACTTGTTCTTTACTAAAGTAAATCAAAGTGGGAAAATCATTAAAAGTATTTTAAAAATCACCTTAAACAGTTAATTTGGTAGACTTTTCCTTTTCAACTTTATTGCTTACTTTAAGTTCTATGACGTATTTTTTGCCCTTAAATGATGCCCTTAGTCAGAGGCACCAATCTGATTTTTATTTTGTTTCTTTAAAGAGGAATTAGAGCTTACAAAATACATTTATAATTTTTTAGAAGTGGAGAGACAGTACAGTAGGTAAAGCACTTTCTTTGTATGCAGCTGACACAGTTCAATACCCAGTACCAAAATTGATCCCTCAGCCCTGGCAGGAATAATCTCTGAGTGTAGAGTCAAAAGTAAGCCCTAAACACCACCAAGTTTGATAATAATAATAATAATAATAGCAACAATAACAACAATTTAAGGCAAAATTGTACATAAAGAAAAAAGAAAGGAACTTCCTTTCTGATGCAATAAAGCTTACTAATAAGGTAAAGAAAAAAGGAATGTTTACATTCAGTAAGGTAGTTTGTCATGTCACTTGTGCTATATAAGGAAAATAATTCCCAGATTTATTTATTCCCAAAAGTGTATTGTCACCAAACAGTGATTGATTCTTCACTGGGAGCAAACTCATCTTCACCTATAGTAAACATGTAACTTACTGATGAGGTTCA